>NW_004567108.1:6884103-6943992 GCF_000260355.1 Condylura cristata | reverse complement strand
ATCTGCCTGTTCTGCTCCCCACTCTGTCTCTGATGGGTCCTCTCACCCTCCGCATCTCTGGTCTGTACCCCAGTTCTGTATGAATGAATAAATAAATCTTAAAAAAAAAAAAAGATAAAGAAACGACACAGAGACAGTGGTGTTAGTTTCATGCAGCTTTTCTGCTCTTCTAGTAAGAATAAAAAATATATGCCTGTGTGAAATATGAATTATATCATTTTAATGACCCTGTAAGTTGAACATACATAAAAAGTTCTTATATTTGCACCTAGAAGTATGGTAGAAAGATGAATGGAAAAATTCTTGCTAATATTGCACCTTCGGTATAGTTGTGTATGTACATATTTCAAATATTCATTCATAGAACCAATATTGCTCTATTTAATCACATTTTCTATTGATTTTTTCTATATTCTAAAGAGTTTAAGGCATTTTGCACAAAAAAAATGTATCTTTAGCTTACTTACAAATAAAGAAGAAATAGAAAACATAAGTAGGTAAGTAACTAAGTGTATCTGGATGGACTGGAAGCTGAAAGCCAATTCCTACTTTCATTTAACAAATATCCCAAATATTCTTAAGTAATGGCTTAAATTTGCAATTGATCAGAAGCTAATGTCCATGGCAAATGACGGAAAAAAAAACTCGTCATCACTATTCTCCTTTTACCTTATGTTCACACACCACTTTAAACATCTGTTCTTCCTTATACTTTCTACTCGTCTCAGCTTTTAGATGTTTGCTTTCTCCTGTCCCTAAAAGTTAAAAAGCAAACAAGAATATGAGGGAAGCGGGTAGGGACCACTTATTAAAACTTTTCATTTTTTAAATTGCAAAGCATAAGACATCCTTTGTGAAATACAACACTTCTGTCTCTTTCAATTTATTAGATTTCGCCTCTGGATACTCACAAAACAGATGACACAGGAGAAACTCTAAAAGACCTCTCCATGGTAAAGTGGATAGAAGCACTCCCAAGCTGGGAATAGCAAGCAGAACGGGCTGGTGCTGGCATCTGGTGCTGTATTAACTTTCAGGAGTTGTTCAAAAGCTCTGGCCAGCTCTCCTTTCTCCTCACCTACGGATCTAGGTCCCTAAGGCTTCATTCCAGCTAAGACCCAGGCGGTCCAAATGAAAGTAGCACCTTCCCTCAGGGCCAAGGAGTGATCAGCAAGTTCTGGTGCCATCACAAACCAGATAAAAGTTCATTTAATGAGGAAGCAGAGAACAAGGACAGAAGGAGGAAAATATTAAATAACAATGTGTTAATGAAAAGAGGACAGGTTTCTTCCCTTTAATTGAATTTAGATTAGCTGGGTAGTTTGGGGCTTTTATTTTAATTATTTTGATTGGAAAATAAGTCAGAATGGATTTTTTTTTTAACTACTCATTCTTTTTTCCTGTTATCTTACTTAAGAAATCAGAAGTGTTATAAGATTTAAAAGCATTTTGGATGTGTATGTAAAATGCTTCAAAATCTTTACAGAAAAATATTAAGAATGTTGCAATTACATATAGTAATATTGATTCCTTGAACAAATATTGAAATATAATACATACATACCGAGTTATAGCTTATATATTTTGAATTATGATGCATTCCCTTTAAATTACAAGGGAATATAAATATGTGTATATATGTATATATATATATATATATATATATATATACACACACACATCTGTATAGTAGTCAGAATATTTTATTATCCAATATTTTAATTCTGTGATTTAAAGGTACTGTAATTTAAACATGTGACTCTATAAATAAAAGAATACTGACATTTTTAGGATGCATTTGAAAATATAGCAAGTATAGCCTATGTGATTTTGTTTTTAATATTATGTTAGCTCTCATACTGTGATTTTTAAATCTGTAAAGATTTTGACCCCAAAATGTGCTATTAAACATATCATATTTTTTCAATTACATTTCTATCCTTTTTATTTATTAAAACATAAACATTTCCTAAAGATTTCAACATGAAAGTATACTGCAATAGATCACTTATGCCTATAAGATTATCTAATATTTATTATATTAGGAAGTATGATGCAAATGAAATCACTTATCATCATATACAGACCTTGACTTGGCTAATAAAATGTATACATACACACACATATTTGTAAATATATGTGCATATGTTTTACTAGACTGGG
Source organism: Condylura cristata (assembly GCF_000260355.1). NCBI lineage: Eukaryota > Metazoa > Chordata > Mammalia > Eulipotyphla > Talpidae > Condylura > Condylura cristata. The sequence goes on along the minus strand of NW_004567108.1, from coordinate 6,941,829 downwards.
AGGGATATGACAAATATGTTTTCCTTTCACTGCTAGCAACAAACTTTATATGTTGACTCTTTCACTTCTGAAATATATGTAGCAGAAATGTACATTACAGCAAGAACACATTTAAAATATTAAATAGCTGGGGCCCTCCCTGGGGCTACAACAGGTTAAAAGTGCAGCACTGCAAGCCAGCTGCAGCCACATTAGTGAGAGCTCGATCCCTGGTTGGAGGTGACCACAGGGCAGGGCAGACCTCTCCTGAACCGCCCACTGCTCCCCTCAGCAGTGGACTTCGTCGATCTGGCTGTTCTGCTCCCCACTCTGTCTCTGGTGAATCTTCTCACCGCCCCTGCACCTCTGGCCTGTACCCTAGTTCTGCAGGCATAAATCAATAAATCTTTAAAAAAGTACTAAACAGCAGACAAGCAGTTACTACCTATATTTCATTTGGGTATAAATGCCTTGCTTGTTTATAAGTGAGATCTTAAAAATCCCTTTTATTTTACTGAAGATTTCTGACAACAGCTTTCAAGATTTCTTTCTTGCTTACAGGGGGAATGAATAGTTTCACTAGCTAAGGATTACAAAGTTCCAAGTGTCTGCAGTAGACTCAGACCAAACTGTGAGCTCATTTCTCCCCGCAGGCTGATCACAGCAGAACTGGCCACAAAGGGACTGGTTAGGTGTTGGCCTGTGAAGGAAACTCTGTGCCCTAGAGCCCAGTCCAGAAGTTTCTGAGTAGCATAGATGAACAATTAAAATGGTTCATGCACCATGTTTTCATTTAGAATTAATCCAGTGAATTTGATCAATGTGTTCGGGTTACTGGATTCTGCAAATACCCTTACTCTGTCAATGATTTCACTTCCTTAGATATCATTGAGCTTCTGATAGGCTCAAATCAATGTGTTTGAAACTGAGAAGTATAGTTGTATTGCAAACTCCTCTTTTCATGAAACATACTCTACTGAGAGAAATAGGAATACATAAATGGGTAATAACAAAGGGGCCGGCAGATGAAATGGACAATCTACCATTTTCATTCAGTCTGGATGAGCTTCTTGGTATTATGTTTCAATTTTGTTTTTGATCTTGGTAACAGTTCCTCTCTTGAAGTTTAACCAACGCTGCCCATGTGATTTCCCTGCCCACCTGATTTACTGGCAGTGACCTGCACCTCTCAGAATGGTCTCTGTGCTATATACTGACAACTGGAAGGAAAACAAGTTGAATTTTGGGTGTGGGAGCCCAGGTTATATTTAAATTTGAGGATTCTAATCATCCCCACCCTCTCTCTCTCTCTGCAAAGAGATCTCAGTAGTTTCTACTTGCAGTGCACTGATAGCTGCTGTCATTTCTCCAGCTCTTTTTTGATTTATGATTTCATAAATTACCAATTGATTTCCTGCTATAAAAGATATTTATCTCACTTCTACCACCCTGAATATACTGAACTGTCCAATTATACCATTCCCCCCCCCTTCAGTTACCACTATAACTTCAAATAATAAGAAATGCTTCTAATTTTGGTGCCATTAACCAAAGACATTATTTTTCACTGTCTTCGATAAAAGGAGTTCCCCACCCCTTCTATCTCCTTCATTACTTGGTAACTCCCAAATTCTCCTGCTGGCGGTAAGTTGGATTTCACTCTAACAGGCTGGACACTTGAGTCTGTCATGTAATTAAGTCTCCTAGACTTGTGCCTGTAGAAGGTTGAAATGAATGAGACAACTTAAAAGATCCTTTAACAGTTAAATATTGCAATTACATGCTCTACATTGTAGTTACATTATAGTTCACCGGTGTGCTGTTTCAAAGGAAATGTGCAAATAGTTGACTTCTTACACTGCACCAAGACTTCACATCCGTCCAAAGGTTAGCTTGCTCACTATCTGGGCTGGCCGGCACTCCACAGTCCATGGTTTGTGTTTTTGAAATGAATTTTTTTTTTAAATAGCTAGTAGCAATTCTTTCTTGAGATGTAAATGTGCTTTTGGGCCATACAACTAATATTTTCAGATTATTTATTTTATTCATTGTTGACATCCTGTCTGACTCTGGTGTAAAACTCACTGGTATCGATTTTGATTAAGATATTTCACTATTGGGAAATACTTATTTTTGTCCTCTGATTTTTTTCCTGAAATCTCTAAAAGCATATTTTGTTCTTGCCATTGCTCTTAATTATGAGTTTCTCCTTCTTTAATTATTATGATATGCGACAATTATTTCTAAGCCTGTCTCTCAGTGTTATGTTGAAGTTATGCTTTGTAGATCCTGGAAGTTCATTCTCTCTTCTCTTGAACTGAAGCCACTAAACACTCTGACTTACACTCCCTCGTGTTAGAGAATCAATTTTCCAAGTAATTTCCTAAAAGTATGTGAGTGAAAAATTTTTTGAACCCTAAAATATCTACAGCCTGCCCTCACAATTGATTAATATTTTAACTGGGTGAATAATTATAAGGTGAAAGTTAAATGAAAGCATTCTACTCCACAAACTCCTTTTTTAAAAAAATGAGGTAAAATTGATTTTTTTGATGTACAGATTAGTAAATCTTTTTTACACATGCCACCTTAAATCTTTTATCATCTACCTATAAGATGATAAATGTCCAATTGATATGCCTTGAATTATGGTTGTTTTCCTTCCATCCTCTTCTGAACTTGAAAATATATCTATCCTGTCAGCTGAAGAGATCTTTCTGTTATTTATTTTGTAATGTTTCTTTACCAATGTCACTTACATGTGGAACTCCTACTCTTGATTATTTCACCTGTTGACTATTCTAGCTACCTCTGCTGTTGTATAACAAATCACTCAAAAATCCCACACTCCTAAGATTGTGAAGAAGCAGGAATGTTTACACAATGTTGATTGAATTTTAATTGGCACAGTATTTTCAGAAGACTATTTGAAGGGCCATTCCTCTGGATTACTTTTTTGTGTATGTATTTAGCAAACAATTTTCCTAGTGTTCACCTATGTGTATATCCAGGGTAATTACAGAAAAAAAAAAAAAGTCTAACATCAAAGTTAGAAGTTATTTATAAAAGTCATGAAAAGAGATATAATTCAATAAAATAAACTCATTCAAACAATGGGATAATTTAGAGATATTAGGGGAAAAACATCATGATTTGATTAATATACAATTTTTGGTGTTATAGGTAGAACATAAGTTAATGTGGAATATAGAGAAACAAAGCAAAAGGTCAAAAAAAATCCAAGGCAATAATAAATCCTAGAAATCTAACTGTAGAATTGGAGCTACCAGAGGGGAAGAGAGAGAACAAGGAGGAACCGGGGGCAGAGTGGACAACGGTGGGGGACTATGGGTGCTTCCGGGTGGGTGTGATGTGATAAGGCTGAAGTGGGAGACCCTACTCCACTAAATCACAAGCCACACTGTAAGCCAATTTACTGAAATAAAAATAAATACAGACAACAGAAAACAAAATAATTTGTATAAATGAAATCACAAAACAGATCAATGCCCTACACGCTTAGGAGGGACATACCAGTGTACATGTCTGCACATACATGTAGGAACGGGCTTGGCAGGTGCCAGCCTGCAGCTTACATGCACTCAGGAAACAAGAGAGGGAAACTCTTAACAGTAATTTCTATCATAATAATAGTATTTTGTGCTAATTTCTATACCACAGAATAATAATAATTTCTGCACTATAATAGTAGTAAAACTATTTCCACTACTAAGCTTTTCTGCATTCTAACAACTTCGCTATTAGTAATAAAAGCATAATAATGGCATGGCCTCGCGGGGAGGGAGCAGGGAAGGGATCAGAACAAAGTGGGGAGGGGACGCAAGAGTTGCAGGCGGTGGATCAACTGTGTGGGTCTTGCGGAAGGCAGGATCCTGTGCTTCCGTTATGCAGACCACAGTGGAAAGCCATATAAACTCAACAAGGCGTATTGTAAAAAATCTGGTTGACTATGTCTCCATAACATACACACTTAAGAAGCCTGTGCTACCAATAATTTAATATTGATAATAATTCTGTATAATTTCCATGCTGATGATCTCTAATCTAACAGTAATAGATTTTGTAAAGTGATGCTAGTAGTACTTTTATCTCAGACAATCATTCTGTTAATTACATGAGCAAAGACAGGTAAAGCAGACACAGCATGGTACACAATGCATACTTAGTAAATGTTAACTAGTTTAAAAAAACAAAAAACAAAAAAACAAAACAAAGCCAGGCTCTCCCTGGTAGCACAACAGGTTAAAGCACAGCACTATGAAGCTCTCCTAAGCCACCATGGCACAAGTTCAAGCCCCGGCCAGGGAGCTGACACACATGGCATAGCAGACCTCTCCTGACCCTCCTGCTGCTCCCCTCAGCAGTGGATTTCAGTCAATCTGCCTGTTTTTCTCCCCACTCTGTCTCTGGTGAAGCCTCTCACCGCCCACACCTCTGGCCTGTACCCCAGTTCTGTAAGCATAAATAAATAAATCTTTTATAATTCTCATGATGTACGGTCAAAAGCATGTCGAAAAGAACATACTATGCATTTAATGCGGGAAATCATTAACTTAAGTATTTATTCTATTTGAAGGAGCAGAATATGGATGTCACCAGAAAAGAGTGAGAAAATACAGATTTTTGGATATGTCATCGGCTAGTCTAAAATTTTCATTCCAATGGCTTTCCCTTTCTACCATCTCTTGTGATATTTTTAGCTAGCTGATGTAGTAACTGATGACATCTCAATAAAAATATCAGACATGGCATTCAAAGTGCATTAGGGTGGTGATGGTATAATATCAGTCTCTTTTCCTGGGTGCACATTAGACATTCAGGATCGTGCAGCTGGCAAAGAATGAGATGCTATGAAACAGCTATTTAAATGTGAATTGCTCTTCAAGCTGCCACTAGTAATAGCAGATTTAAAAGAAATTTTCTCCATTTCAGAAAATTAACAATCTCTGGGGAAAATACTCTCCAAGAGTCACTTAAGACTTAGGGGACTTTCTTTTAGCCCATAAAAATTGCCATACCTTACAATGTATACACTCAGGGATGTATCCTTGAACATTTATGTTCTCATCCACTACTAAATCTGCTGACTGCAAGAGCTATTCAAACTTTCAACCCTCAAACAAAGAAAGTGATTTGTTTTTTTTTTCTTCCCTCATACACCTAAGCCCAGGTACAAAAATATCACTAGACATAATAACTCTGGAAATTGCAGGCAATTTTGCAGTCTCTACTTCTCAAAGCCTACAGAATACATTATTGTTAGAGGAGGTCAAATTCAATTACACATATCACATCTGAAGATGTGACGTAAAAATAATACAATGCTATCTGAATGCCTGTGATTAACTTAACATAGGAAAGAAAAAATTAAGTATAGAGAGAAGGCTATGAATAATAATTCATTTACATTAATTTTTAAATTACATAGAATAGGTGTATCATCATTATAGCTTAACCATCTTTTCTTGGAAGTTAGTTCTACATGAGCATTGATTCAAAATTGCTGTTTTGGGGGACTGAGCACAGATGGGGAAGGAACACAATGGATTATGGGGTGCAGGGCGAATGCTTGAGTGCTGAGTATCATGGCTAACAGCACCACCAGCAAAGGGGGACCCCTATACTTCCAAAATACAAACAACAGTAGAAACTGTTATTAACTCAATTCAAAAATAAATAATTTTTAAAAGTTTCTTGCTAGTCATTTTTAAAATACATGCAGTTGGTACCCAAAACTTCAAGATGGACACACTGTGAAAATACGAGCAAAAATTTGAGGCAACACTAGAAATTGAGTCACAATGGGAAAAAGTGATAGTAAGCTAGTTCACTTATTTCATTAATTGTAATATCAAAGTTTTGGGTTTTTTTGTTTTTGTTTTGAATTTTTATTTTTTAAAGATTTATTTATTTGTACATACAGAACTGGGGTACAGACCAGAGACTCAGGGGCGGCGAGAGGCTTCACCAGAGACAGAGCAGGGAGCAGAACAGGCAGATCGACGAAGTACTCTGCTAGGGAGAGCAGCGGGCGGGTCAGGAGAGGTCTGCCGCGCCATGTGGTCACCTCCGGGGCAGGCGGGGATCGAACTCATGCAGAAGTGGCTTAAGCTTCTTAGTGCTGTGCTTTAACCCGCTGCGCCACCAGGGAGGGCCTGTTTTTGTTTTTATTTTAAAGCACGTAAATAGGATCCTCCCTGGTGGCACAATGGGTTAGAGCCCAGCACTATGACGCTCTCACAGCCACTGCAGCATGAGTTCCATCTCTGCCCACATGGCGCAGCAGACCTCTCCTGACCAGCCGCTCCCCTCAGCAATGTGCTTCCTTAGTGGTCCTGCTCTGCTCCCCGCTCTGTCTCTAGTGAATCCTCTCACCGCCCCTACACCTATGGCGTGTATCCCAGTTCTGTGTGCATAAATGAATAAATTTTAAAATAAAAAGCACATAAGTAAATTTAATATCAGAGAGCCAAAAAAAAAAAAAAAGCAAAGAAATTTACTATCAGATAACCAAAAAGAAAAAGAAATGGTGGTTCTTATTTATCAATAAATTGAATAAATATTTTACTTGAATCATGTTTGTGTTCCATTTGGACACTGATTTTTTTTTTTTTAATACCCCTTGGTGATGACTTTGGAGGGCTGCTCTCCTCTGGCTGTGGAAGCTCACTCTCCTCTTCTACCTAGGTGAGGAGAGAAAACGGCCCCCCGGCAGTGATGTGAATTCCAGGTACTTCACTTCCTAGTTCCCCTTAGCGTGGGTGTTTGTCTTGAGGGCTAAGAATTGTGTGAAAATTGTGTGATATGTATTTTTGTAAAACTGCTAGGTAGAGGAGGTATTTAGAAACATAGAGAGAGAGAGAGAGGGAGAGAGAGAGAGGTTAAAAGAATAAATAAACCTACTCATGAACAAAACCAGAAAAATATGCCAATCAAAAAGAAGTTGTGAAGGTGTGTGTAAAATTATACCTCTAATTTGATGAGCGTAAGATAGAGGATGGGATGACAGTTCAAGGAAATGGCTTGAAGAAAGTTTCATTAGCAAGCTATCTATTAGATTAAAGTATAATGATATTTGACTGCGTTGAACCACTAAGACAGCAGTTTCATGTAACAGCCTGATGATTTCTTACTGGCTGTTCATGGATATTTCATGTCGCTCAACAGTTTCACTCCTTTGTATACTCGATAGTTTTTTCTGATTTTGTTTATCCAAGTCCTACCAAAACCACACTAAGGAACTGGTTTGAAACACGGAGGTGAAGTTGTTAATTCTAAATTTTTTAAATATTTTATATGTATACGGTTAAAGTAGTATATGTTTGATATAATAAACATACATTTATGTTCCTCAAGGCTAAATTCCAGCTTATTTTTAATATAAATTAGTGAAATACTCAAAATATATTAGTATCACATTGAATTCCCCTAACTCAACAGCCACGATAGCTCAAAATTACCTTTGGTTAATTAGGAAAAAAGGTCCTATTATTTTGAAGTATTGTCATTTGTTTTCAAGGGCAAAGGGCATGACATAGGGCATCCAGGATGAGTTTCAATGCCCATTTGCCTTCTTGCCACGTGCTGTGTGCAGCGAACAACTTGAACAACTGTATGTGAAAAACCTGTACACTATGTAAAGCATTCTCTAAATAGGAATTTGATTCCTTTTCTTAGTTCTTATAACTTCAATACAGGATTCTAAGCAATGAAGGAAGGTTTTCAAGGGAAAAGCTATGAATAAAACAGAAACAAAAAATTATTCTACCAGCTTTACTTACTCCAGACAATTATAAAAAGTAGCCATCAGAGGGCCCTCCCTGGTGGCGCAGCGGGTTGGAGCACAGCACTGAGAAGCTTAAGCCACTTCCACATGAGTTCGATCCCCGCCTGCCTGCCCCGGAGGAGATCCACATGGTGTGGCAGACCTCTCCTGACCCGCCCGCTGCTCCCCTCAGCAGTGTACTTCGTAGATCTGCCTGTTCTGCTCCCCACTCTGTCTCTGGTGAATCCTCTCACCCTCTGCATCTCTGGCCTGTACCCCAGTTCTGTATGAATAAATAAATAAATCTTAAAAAAAAAAAAAAAGTAGCCATCAGATAGAATCATACTTGGTTTAGTTTGTGAAATTGGAACTTTTGGGGTCACATGCGCAAACATGTCTAGAACCCTCACTTTGAAGTGTGTGTGGTGTTCTAGGCAGATAAGCCTTTGCCTAAAGCCGGCAGTCAGATCAGCCAACATCCCTGTTATAACCTCCCTGAGAATAAAATTAATTGGTTAACACAACTCATTTCAGATAAGGTCTGGGCATTCAATTTAACATTAGGGAAGAAAAATCTGGCTACCAATTCTGACAAAAGTAGACACAGGAGAACTCTGGAACAATTCCACGATGTGCATCTTTTCTGAGAGGGGTGCAGAGATTTATTTTGCACATTTCAGGGCAGCCAGCAATGGACATAATGTGGTACTCCCCAGTTTTACCCAAAAGAAGAAAAATAAATAGATGGTAAATAAACAAATAAGACAGTAATTACACGATAAATATGAAGGATATTCTGTTATAAAAGGAGGCTTTGAACTCTAATAAAACAAGCACAGGCGTTCACAACTATAACCTTGAAGGTTGAAATGTGTACTCTAATTTTAGAAGGTCTAATATGTTTTGAAAATTAATTCTTTCATTTTTATTAAAAGCTATATATCATTCAGAAACGATAAACACTTGCCTGCTGATATCAGTGTTAATTTATTTTCTTAATGATACTTAATAGTCCAATATCTTACCCAGTTAAATGAGCTCTATCAACTTTAATAGTTGAAAAAGAGGGTAATGCTATTTAAAGAAATACTAACTATCCAGAGGGAAAGACACAATTCCAGAAAAAAATGTCTGTAATTTTAATTATTGTATTTTATGAGTATAACATTGTCGTGTACATTTATGGCAGATACACTGGTTTCTATGGGGAAATTTTGCAATTTTCAGTTTATTTTAAGGTCTGGCAGAACAAACCTGCTCTTTTACAAGGGAAAAAGCAATTCAGCTCTTTGTTATTCCTGAAGGTGTATTTATATTTAAATGATCTTCTTACACATTACAACACTTCAGGATGCTAAGTAGTAAACAGCTTTGCAATCAAAGGACATGTAAGGGAAATACTGCTTTTGAATACTTTGGACTAGGAATATCTGCTTATCAAGTCTTAAATTTTCTCAAGGGTTACAGTGGTTACCAGAGTTCTGCTACAAAAAATTACTTTTCAAATAGTTGGACTGGTTTTATTCTTCTCTGAATTGTCTATTAAGGGACTGACTAGCTACCAGTTAGGAAAAACTATAGGCAGCTAGCAATGGACCATGACTCTAATCTATAGTATCAGAACGTCTCCAGGCACAATTGGTGATTCTAAACTTTCACAATAGCAAACATTTAGCAACCCCTATTTAAATGTGTATATGTCTATATCAAGGTCATCAAAGCAAGAAAGAAGTCAAATAAGTACAACACTGTACACTAACAGGTGCCAGAGTAGCCCACGTGCTGTGTAACTATCACTAGTATTTTTTTTCTTCAGAAGACAAAAGTATCCGTCTGTCCTTTTAGGTATTCATGAAACTTTTAAGATTTAATTTTGCTCATAAAATTTATGGCCATTTAAATATATATCATATATATTTAAATATCATATATGATATATGATAAATATGTGTGCACATATGTTTGATATGATCTATATCAGTTTATATAAAACATACATGAAAATATTTATTATATTCAATAGGATATTGAATGTTTATAAAATATATAACTTTCTAGTTCCTAGAAGAAAGAAAATTAGCTTGGATATTGATTTACAATTATTTTTCACATAATGTCACAAAGTCATGACACTGAGTTTATGTATCAATATTATATACCAATACTTATTTTATATAAATAAAAGAAGAGTAAGTACCAAGGTGTTTAACACAAGGTATTTGGAAATATCCTAATGCATAAATTACAAAAACTAATTGAGTAGAGAAAAAGTATTAGAGAAATAAATCATAATAACAATTTTATTGTGTCTGGAGAAGACAGTTACAAGATTCCGTTATTTCACAACATCTAAGAAGATAATATTTCAATTCTCTTGCTTGCATTCCAATTCATGGAAATTATGGACTGTTTCATAACTATTTTACACAACTTTGACATCAGTTTACTTAACTACTATCAGAAACAGCATCGGGGTTGGCTCATTTGCTGAGGGTCTAATTTGGAACTTTCTACAGTACAAAGGAAACAAAATAATGATGAAATATGGGACAGAATTTTCTAGACTGCCATATAAGTTTCCTCTGACATCCACTAGCCAGAATTCAAGCTGAGGCCACATCCCTGTGTCAAGATGCACAGGGGCAATAAGACTGAAAAATGCAATATTAGTTTTATTGCCTCTCTACAAATCTAGAAACTCTGCTTAGATGGAAAGAGGGGAGAATTACTGTTAGGAGAATCTATCACCCTGACTCACTGACCCACTTTTATTTTCAAGACTGAAACAACAAACTTGCATGACTCAGGACATCCCACTTCATTGTGTCTCTTTTATTCCCTTCTGTGTGGCCAGACAAGGGTGTCTGTCAGCATGCCAGGGCCTTCCAGGGAGTGTTTTGTTGCTTTGATTCAGCTTCTTAAATCCGACCCCTAACCTGATGGATTAGAATTTCATGGGATGAAATTTTAATGGTACCCAAAATGATTCTTAGGCAACCTACCTGATACTTGTGTTGTAATAAATACTGATCTGATTTAGGTGACAGCCTGTTAGGCTTGGCTTTTGAAAAAAAAAAAAAATCACCATAAATACAACATGATATCAAATAAATTAAAATCTTATACTCCGTATTTGTATCTATAAATCATGCTTACTTTGGGCTGAAACATCACTAACCTCCACTCCCCCTGACTTGTTCAGCTCCTTCTACTACACAGGACAGGGAGAGTGACACCCCAGGACCCCTAAATCTGCCTGCTTTAAATAGATTTGGCCATCTAAGATCACATCAAGACAAAATTTATAGGATCTTTAGTGGAATATTTATTTATTTATACATACAGAATTGGGGTGCAGGCCAGAGCTGTGGGGGGTGAGAGGATTCACTAGAGATAAAGTGGGTCAGGAGAGGTCTGCCGCGCCATGTGGGCTACCTCCCAGGCTGGGGGCCGAATTCATGTGGAAGTGGCTTTAGCTTCTTAGTGCTGCACTTTAACCTGCTGCACCACCAGGGGAGGGCCCAGAAAGGAACTTTAATACAATTAATGTGTGACACAGAAAAGACAAATGTAGTTTCCAAATCACACACCCAAAGTTACCCATCCCCTCATGGGAAAGGTCCACCCAGATGGGATTGGCCCAGAGCAAGTCTCTGAAATCCCACCACAAGTCTAAAGCAATTTCCAGTGGAGACCACAGAAAGGGTCAAAAATAGTCGGACAAGTCTGGGAAGAAAAGAGCAACATCAAAACCAAGATAAAAATGCTGCCATAGTTAAAGAAGTCCCTGCGTATGTCTCACCCATGACTATGTCACCCAGCCCAGGACCAAGAAGCCAGGGCTGCTTCATCACATGTCTCTGCTTCATGGGCCTCCTCCAGGCCTCCTTTGGCCTCTATCCTGCTTCCTTCCTCTTCAGTCTCCTTTCCAACTTCCTCTCCTCCCTGCTCAGCTCCACCCTCCTTTGGGTGTGGCAGGGAACCTGGAAACTCCTTTTCCTGAGGAACACCTGTTACACCCCTATGGAATTCTCATTCCTTCACTTTGGACTAAATCAAAACTAGAACCTGAGGAACTTCCTTGTGAGGAAGTGTGAGTTACCTTTCAAGGACATTCATTCTCTCAGACTTCCCTGTAGTTTGTTAATTGCCCACACTGACTCTTTCCAGGTTTGGTCAGAACATGGAGAATCACTGCCATGTGACTCACTCTGGGGCCCCTCAAATATTCCCTGAAATAAAGCCTTTAATTAAGTGGACATGAAGAACATTCTGAGAGCTCTTTGATCAAAGACAAATAAATCATAGACAGAAGTTTTGGTAAAACAGCTCCCAGCACAAGAGAATGTCCTTAGAGGAAAGGCAGCTGATCATTCTGGAGCAACTCCGTGCCCTGCAGAGCAGACTGCTTTGTTTCTTTGCAAAATTCAGAGAAACAGAGATGAGATGATTTCCTGAAAATGGGATAGGTTTTTGCTAAACTAGTCACCACGAAAATTCAATCTGAGGATGAATAAATGTATGTGAAGAACACACACCCTCTGCTATGCTTACCCTGGGTCAAAATAATTTAGTATGTTTTTCATTTTATGTTGAACTTGACACATTTTTCTCTTCTTAGGTCCCAGTAACAAACACACCTAATTTATGAATGCAGGTATGAAATTTTACCTACATACTGCTCCTACTGCTTTGTACTATTCCTTGATTGAGAAAGCAGTGGGGAAAGGGTTGAAGTTACAATATTTATATGGGTCAGGGAAGATAATTTCTTCATACCACATCTGGGGTTTACTCAAAACCCTTTCTGGGCCTCTTGTTATTTTATAATTTCCAGGGAAAAAAGCAGCAGATCATCTTTACACTTGATGTCTGTTTATTTTACATGTGAAAAGACTTTCTTTAGTAAATTGTATCAAGGTTATCTATAAACACTTAAAAATGAATATTTTCAGAAATAACTTTAACCAATAGTAATAATGAAGAGATCAAACAGAGATCACTTACATAATCAAATACATAATCAAGAGTCTTGTCTCTACCTACAAAGCTGATATTTTCTTCCATCTCTAATTCTCCCTCACTAACATTCATAATTTCCTTCTTCCATGCCACATCCCTCTCTGATTTCAAAAAACAAAAAAACTCAAACAAATAATAATTTGCTAGAAGTTGCATGATGACCACGAAATACGAATGTTTACAAAACAAGTTGTGTAGCAAAGAAAGACTCTGGGACTTTGAGTGGACATTGCTAATGAGGAGAGGTAATATGTTGTATTTTTGAGTAGTCCAAGAATCTTCTTCCACAACTCCTTTAGCAATAAACATGCAAAAAATCTCTCTATATCTAAATATATTGAGCTACAAAATGAGAAAATAATACTAATACCTCAAAAAACTGTTGGGATGATCATGAATAGATCTGATCACAGTGGCCTGAACCACAGCCAGCTCTCAATAACATCAGCTATTACTTATACTCTTCAAGAACCAAGAAGTCCTCCAGAATAATGGTTTGAATGTGTCAAGATGATAAATGGAATACGTTCAGATACTATCGTCATTATACAGTCACATTTTTTTCCTTTGTGATAAGAACCTTCATGACTTACTCTTTGTTACATCTGAATATGCATTGCTATACAAATAATCAGCTCAGTAGACTACAACCCTCGGCCCCAGTATTTATTTCATTGTGAATATTTGTACCTCCTGACTCAATTCACTCATGTCTTCACCTCCAGCCCCCTTCTCTCTGGCAACTACCCTTATTTTTTATTTGGACATTTTTTTGGTTTTTAGTTTCTAGTATTTTCCTGTTTAACTTATTCTACTTGGCATAATACCTTCAAATTCCATCCATGTTATAGTAAATAACAAAACTGGATCCTTTTTTTATGGCTGAATCATTGTGTTGTTCACCAGAAACTAATGTAACATCACATGTAAATTAAACTTCCAAAAAAATAAGTCACAGCTTTAAAAACGCCTTTAACATATTATTTTCCAAACTCACAAATAATAATCCTCCCCCCTTTCCCATGGTGCATACAACAGCAATTCAAGCATATAAAGACTAGTCTACCTTCTGTACTTGTGGGAATCACTTAATATAACCCCAAAGCTTATTTCCCCCAAAGAAAGCGATTTCGCTATTAACAGTTACAGATGCTTTATGTATATTTCTCCTCTGAATAACATGTATTAGAACTACCTTGTTGTCAGAGGGGAAAATGTGCCATTTATGTCATCTAACCCATATTTGGCATTTGAGCATCAAACTATCTAGACAGCAGCATATGCAAACTTGATTGAATCCCACATATTTTTTTCTCTTTCCATTTTTAAACCAAATGTCAGAAACTTCAGTTATCAGTTTTTACTAATGCAGCCTGTTTCTTCAAAAACGTTTTCTTTAACAAGGGAAAAAACCCTTGTCTTCAATTAATCTTAGTATCCTTCCTAATAAATTTAACTTATTTTATCTAAAGGTTATTTCTTATTCTGCAAACTGGTCTATGCAAATGCTCCAAAATTATTAGTATTTTAAATAAGTAATTTCAGAACTGTGTATAATATTTTATTTCCATTTGGTAATGATGGTTATTATTAATGAGGCAAAGCAAGATGTTTGATTACAGCGTAAAGATTACAACTAATCATAGTAAAATCAAGGTGTATATCCTCAAAAGGAAAGACAACGGACAGATCATTCTCCCCTCCTACTATTAAAGAAACCACTTGCTCAATTTCATTATTTCCCCTGAAAGCTAGAACATGGAAGAGAACAACCCCAGTGAGCGGATGTGCGGCAGAATAAGCCTGGGTTTCTGAGTCATCATGGAGACTGTGGCTGCTTTCTACTGCAGGCCATTTACCTAAAAGGGAAATTAATCTTGTACTTTGTTTGAGATACTACTATGGTCTTTTAAGTACTGAAACTTGATCTCTGAGCTAAGAAATACAAACACATAAAATTGAAAATGCCAGGCCTCCCTGGTAGTGCAACAGGGTAGAGCACAGTGCTATGAAGTTATCTCAGCCACTGCAGCAGGAGTTCGATCCCCGGCCAGGGAGTGGCCCACAGGGCACAGCAGATCTCTCCTGACTACTTGCTGCTCCCCTCAGCAGTGCATTTCAGTGGATCTGCCTGTTCTTCTCCCTACTCTGCTCTGGTAAATCCCCACATCCCCCAGCACCTCTGGCCTGTACCCCAATACTTGTATGCATAAATTAAAAAAAAATGGCAAACCCATTATATGACAAAATTGACATCATTTTTTAAAAACCTAAAATATAAAGATTTCTTGGTAACCATGTCAGAGCTCATAAATATCTAGGGAATTTCATAAAAACTAAATCTATGTTTCTATCATGTACATAAGATTGGTTCTGAAAATTATGATTCAAATAAAGTTTTATCAAAGTTAAGACTTCTTATCATGTAAAGATGCTCAGAACATATTCAATCTTAGCAGAACTACTTGAGGAAACTTAGCGCACACACACACACACAATTGTATTCTCATGGTGACAGCCCCATGGAAATCACCACTGAAAAATTCCAGGCAAATCTACCTGTGAGTAGCATAAAGGATGCATAATAGCAATGGAAGGGACTAGATGAATTGTATTATTTCCTCCTGAGCTACAGTCACAAGAGAGGAAGGAGAGAAAAGGTCAAACTTTCATAATGAGTATAATCATAGCAAACTTTCTATATACAATTTTGAATAATTCGCAAGTCCCTGAACTAGTTTTAGACTAATGCACCTGGCAAAAATATGCATCATAAAAAGTGTGATAACCCATTCATTAGTCTATTTTACTAGTTCTAACATATATTTTGAGAAATGAGACACACTAGTATTGCCTATAAATTGAGATCCGGTCTTTCTAAAGCCATTTGTTTGCAAATGATGTATTATAATAAAGTGAAAAAGTAGGGAAACAATTCAGTATGTACTCCCAGAAGTCTTACAGGTTCGAACTAATCTCTTCTGCTCAACAATTAGTTTTCACTTACAAAGTATTGAGAAGTTAATCAATTTTTTGGCAATATATCTTTTTAGATATGCAAAGATGCATTAATAATGCCATGAAGTATACATACTAACAACTCCATGGAATGCTTTATGATTTTATAATTTGCATAAAGGGTAAACAGAAAGTATGGAGGCAGAATGGATGTAATAATTCTTAGGTCTTTAGGACAGAGCTAACCTAAAGCTCAGCAAATATTAAGTTCTAACTCTTTCCACTGGACTCTTAAATATAGCAGAAGTCACTAAAAACTTAGAGCAAGATGTAAAAGAATGTAACTTCATAAAATTGAAAGCTAAGTAAAGTATGATGGTAAGCTTTCTGGTTATTAGTGTGCATAAATAGTGGATGTATACAACTCACATAAAATGGAATATAAATTGTTGAAATAGTGACATCCTTGAGTTCCTGCAGCCGAGGCAACCTGACAGAGTGTCACTGGCCCCAAGTATCTGTTCAGCTTTTACAAAGGTCATTGACTTGTCCTTGCTTCCAAGAATTATTACCACAAAACTGCCCCCCCAAAGGCATGGAAGGTGTCTAAAAAGCATATAAAGAGAGACTGAAAGTTGTCAATCCAAAAACTAAGCTAGATAGGTGCTCCTTACAGGCTTCAGGGCTTTAGGTGTGGGCTATTGAGAAACTCTTTGAAGAATTTCCTTGTAATTCATATTTGAAGATACACTATTTATAGGAGATATTGTACAACTACTAAAAAGATCTGAAAATTGCTATAAGAGCCATAATCAGAGTTCTGAATTCTCCTCTCAAGTGTATTAGCTGTGAAGGAAAATCTTTTATCTTGATTGAGAGCCAGAGCTGGTTGCTTTTATGATTGGTGCACGATTTGATCGGCAAAAGAAAAGTGGTTCAAATGAATGGTAGATCAGGAAGCCAAAAACTTTCTAGACAATGAGCCAAAAAATATAATAATGTTAGGATTGAAAAGCTTAAAGGTGGACTTTCAGGTTTTGAAACAAAAACAGGCAGCTTTATCAGGTGTCTGGTCAGGGATTGCAATGAAAGCGCCTTAGTGTCTCATCAGTTCAGACACAAAAGGGATACAATGACAGAAGATCCATGGGAGAGGAACAGAGCAGGACACTGAGGATTGGTGACCTGGAGCTACCACAAATAAAAATTAAAGGGAGATAAAGACGAAGCAAATCAGAACAAAATTTTATCTTGTTGTCTAAAAACTTTTTGCTGGTCGACTTTTTGCATGAGCAGCTGCTTTGACCACAGAATGAATGACCTGAGCTCTAGAAAGGGCTAGCTAAGCAGTAAATTCTGTGCATGCCTTCCTGAAGTGCAGTTCCCAGGAGACCAGCCACTGGGTATCCCCAGGAGCTCCCTAGGAATGCAAATCTAAGCTCCCTTCACACCTGCTAAGACAGGCATTTGGGGGTGAGCCTAGAAATCTGCATTTCAATAAGCTTTTCTGGTGATTCTGTGGCACAGTAAAGTTCTGTAAAATACCGAATTAAGGGCTCTCCTTCGTGGTGCAACAGGTTAAAGCACGGTAGGGAGCTGACCCACATGGTGCAGCAGACCTCTCCTACCGGCCTGCTGCTTCCCTCAGCAGTGGATTTCAGTAGATCTGCCTGTTCTGTTCCCCACTCTGTCTCTGGTGAATCCTCTCACCCACCACACTTCTGGCCTGTACCCCAGTTCTGTAAGCATAAGTAAATAAATCTTTTTTTTAAAAAATACTGCATTAAAAGGCACAAAATGATGTAAAATAAACTATTATATTATTTTTAAAATACTGCATTAGTGTTTCTACATTTGTTTTTTGTTTTTAAAGATTTATTTTATTTAGTTATGCATACAAGAACTGAGGTGCAGGTAAAAGGTGTGGGGATGAGAGGATTTCCCAGAGATACAGCAGGAAGCAGAACAGGCAGATCTACTGAAATCTACCGCACAGAGGGGGCAGCAGCACTTGAGAAAGAAGAGGTCTGCTATGTCATGTGGGTCAGCTCCCTGGCCGGGGATCGAACTCAGAACATGGCAGTGGTAGTGCTGAGACTACCCTAAGCAAACAGGGAAGCCCTCTTCGTGCATTTGTGCCAAGTTAAATTGTACAAATGACTTCCTTCTGATGCTGGACCTAAAGGTTTGTAATTAAATGAAAATACAATACTTTCATAATAAAAATTATTCCATTTGAAATGAAATGGATATAAGATGATTTCCAGTAATTTCTCAGAAAAATAAAAAGTTTTAATAATCCTAACATGGGCCATGTGGGATTATTGATACTTTGGCCCTGTGAGGAGGACTCGGAGAGGAAATGGCCAAGTTGGGAGGGACCAAACTCCGTGAGCCTTCACTTACCAGCGCTGGGAGCACACACAGGCATCATGTAGATCTGCTGGCCGGTCACGGAGGCCAAAACTGAGTCCCATGATGACACTGTACCTCAAGGACACGAACCAGCCACGTGGTGGCCAGCTGGTAACTGAAATGACAGCAGGGAGAAAACGCTCTGTAAGGACGTGTAACTAGAGACCTGCGGACGGCACCATTGTCAGGGGAGCCCACAGACCCGTGGGTACAAGGAGGAGGAGCCACACGGAGCATCTGTGCGTGTGAGCGCTGAGGAAGCTGTGCGGCCCACACAGGCGACTCGAGGGCGCCATTCCTCAAAGGGGCTGAGACACAGCGCACGTGCCACTTACCAAAAATGCATGGCCAGCGCATGCGTACTTTAGGCCTTTGGTTCAGGGACCAACGGGCAAAACGGAGTTGGGTCCCTGCACCACTAATTGACCTTAAGCAGCTGGACACATACAGTGGTGTCAGGAAGGGAAACATCAAGGATTCATTCAGGTCAGCTTTAAACACCCATGTCCAGTGGTGACTGTAAATGTACACGCAGAGGGTGTGATGAGGGGTGGGTGTCCATAGAGATAAGGTGTAGGTGAGACACTAAGAAACTTTAAAAGGGTAACTTTAAGCACGTTTGAAAATACATAGGAGACATAAGACATAAATGGCTCAAGGGAAACAACAACACAAATAATACAATTGAAAATAATTGATGATTAATATGTCATATATACTATAAACACAACTAGCTGATAAACTCCTACAAGAATCAAAACTGATTCCAAAAATACAAAACCATCTAAAACTATTAAAAAGGTGGAAAATGAAGCAACTAAAAATGATGTGATTTTAGATAACTCAGCAGATTTGTTCTATGGGAATTTTAGTTTTTTAATATATGTGTGTACTATTCTCAGGTCAAGTAACAGAATGTGTTTTTATTTTTTCAATTCATATAATAAAGCATTCAAACCAAAGACAGAAGAAGAAAATTTTGGCCCATTTAATTTGTAAACAAAGATGCTACTCATTAATAAAATATAGACACATGAAATTCAGCGATATAGTTTTCATTGGCTTTTAAATGTTTGTTTAATCACCGAAATCCATGGAAATTTTTACAATAGTGAAACAGTAATGTAACTGATGATACTGACAATTAGGGAAAAGAGGAAGCTGAAAAACTTTGAGGATAATTTAGAAGAAAACCCTTATGATATTAGGATTAATGATGTTGAGGACTTTATCACTTTTATTTTTGTATATATATATATATATATATATGTTTTATGATTTTAGGCTTTAAACTCAAGTATTCACTTGGATGTTTTTGTATCATATAAGATCATGGTCTAACTTTATCTTTTTGCATTTGACTATCTACTTTTCCCAGTATCATTTATTGAAGAGATTTTCTTATCCCCTTATCATAAATTAGTTGCCCTTATAGGTTCAGGTTTATTTCTAGGATCTCAATTGTATTCTATTGACCTGCATGTCTGTTTCGATTACTAAACCTTGAGAATATAATTTGAAGTCAGTGATTCTGAATACATCATAATTCATTTAAAATTTTAAGCTATATTTTTAAAAGTTTCAATGCCCATAACTTATGAATAGCCACAGTATATATAGTATATATTTATATATGTTAGTAGTAGTATTAATAAACCACAAGAAATCAATAAGACTAGTGACTGAATAGATGTGCATGTCAAAGCACAAGAAGCCAAAATTGCCAATTATCTCAATGAAAACATGCTCATCAATATTAATCAGCAAAATGGAAATATCCAGAACTACATTAGGTCGAAAGATCCCCTTCTGAAGATGCCCACACCTGAATCCTGATACTCCAGTTATCTTACATGACAGAAAGGACTTTGTAGATATGACTCAAATATTGGAACTCAAGACAAAGTGAATAGTGTACAGGTTGAACCAATCTAATTAAATAAGTTCCTAAAAAAGGAACTTCCTGCAACAAAGTGTAAGAGATTAGACATTAGGGTAAGTCTGAGAAATTCAAAGTTTGGTGAGGACCCCACCCAGCAATGCAGTCCCATCAGTACTGGGGGAGAGAAGGCATCCTTCTGGAACAAAGACTGGTGCCTGCTTAGCAGCCTGGAGAAAAAGGAAATTGAATTCACTTAACAACTTGAATAAGCAACCATTGTAACAGTCCCTATGGCAGTTAATAATTATAAAAATAATATAAAACATTTTACTGCAGTGTTCTAAGCTCTCAACATATGTGAACTCTTTTCATCTTCATCACTCTTTGATGTAGTAACAGCAGTTACTCTAATTTAACATCGAGAAAACCAAGACTAGTGGTTTTTACTATTTATGGTGTAACTTATATGAATGATGGGTCCCTAGACTTGAGCTGTGTGGAAGAGGCAACCCTACCAGAAGGTCCTAAAGATAAGTGTAGCTTCACAGTGTTAAAATCTAGGCTCTGGGGCCCTCCGTGGTGGTGCAACAGCACTATGAAGCTAGCCACAGCCACTGCAGCCTGAGTTCGATCCCCGGCCAGGGAGGTGACCCACAGGGTGCCGCAGACCTCTCCTGTCACCCCGCTGCTCCCCTCAGCAGTGCTATTTCAGTCCGTCTGCCTATTCTGTTCCCCACTCTGTCTCTGGTTAATCCTCACCCTCCACACCTCTGGCCTATATCTCAGTTCTTGTATGCATATTTTTTTTTTTAATCTGTGCTCTGGGCCAATCAGTGTGGCTTTCAAATCCCTCATGACTGTCCCTGCTTTGTGACAGGCATTTTTGATTACCTAACAGTGTCACAAACATGGGTCAGAACAGGACTCTGCCATGTTGGAATATGTACTAGAGGGGGAAGTAAATAAAATGTGATGCTGTTCAGAGAGAGATGGGCTGGGCTACATGTGTCAGGGCAGGGAACCTGTAGTGGGTTAAGGACAGAAGGACTGAGGAAGGTCTGAAAACTTGCAAAAGAAGAAAAGTTTGTAGCCAATGAAAAACTGCACGAAGTGTCTTGGTGAGAAAGTTCTGAAGAATGTTTCATAGACTTGTTCTTCAATCTGATTTATGTTCCTTGGAGACTGATTAATGCACATCTGTAGAGGTCATTAAAAAAAGAGAGAAAGAATTGTATCAGACATGTCCTTGCGTAGAGATGCCAAAATGAATGACATAAAATGAAAACTGTGACATCCAAGCATTCAAGGGAGTTGTCTCCTGGAGGCTTTCAGAGAACCACATCTCAAAGTTGGCCATCATCCAACATCCTCTTCTTCATCATCATCATTATCATCATCATCATCATCATCATCATCATCGTAAATGTTTTAACTCAAACCTCATTGATTTTCCACCATGGAGTTGAAACCATGTGTGTGTGGAAGGGAAGGTAGTAATTTCACAAACAGTCTTTTTGTTTTCCCTGATTTACAAGAATGAAGCCTAGGCAGAAAAGGATGAGGCGTGCACTGAAATACTCCAGCGGCTCTCTGTCTCACTCATGCATCCTCAGCGTGGTAATAAGGAAATATACATAATCAACAGTATTGCTCATGAAAGTTAAAGCCCCACACAGTTGACCTGTGAATGCCAAAGATTACCGAACCATTGTTTTTGGCTTTAGATGAAACTGCCTTGTTTATACTTGTATAATAAACAGAAGATCTAAGTTGTTCCCCCAGGAAAGGAAGAAAATACCATGAAAACCAACACTTCACCTTCTCTAACTGTGGATGTTCCTTTTTGTTCCCTGAGCTAGGTGTTGGTGTTTAACAACACTATAAAAATGATTATGCAAAATTACACCACTGCATATATTTGCTTTGGGGGATTTTATTTTATTTATTAATTTATTTTTTTGTAGATAATAGATGTCAGAAAAAGACAATCCGGAGCACGAGGGCTGCGATTTCCTCCATCGCTTAGCAACATGCGCAAATATAGATCTGCAGAAGCGAAACTAGTGACCTTTCTTTTTGTGCCTGCCTCTGTTCGTAAAAAGGATCTCTGATTCTTTCGGTGTTACTCATAAATTTAGAAGGCACTCTAGATATGGATTTATAGTATATTATTTCTCAGTAGATCCATTAAATAAACCAATGTCCTTCATCTCTCCGTTTAAAAAGTAAACAAACACATCACTGAAAATTACAAATTAGCATCCCTAACTATTTCAGTGATATTTCTGTCTTTAAAAACATGGTTGCTGGCCCTCCCTGGTGGCGCAGCAGGTTGAGGCACAACACTGAGAATCTAAAGCCACTTCCACATGAGTTCGATTCCCACCTGCCCCGGAGAGGACCACATGGCGTGGCAGACCTCTCCTGACCCCCCCGCTGCTCCCCTCAGCAATGGACTTCATCGACCTGCCTGTTCTGTTCCCCACTCTGTCTCTGGTGAAGCCTCTCACCACCCCTGAGCCTCTGGCCTGTACCCCAGTTCTGTATGCACAAATAAATAAATCTTTAAAAAAAAAACAAAAACATGGTTGCTAAATGTATGATAGGAGATGCAAATCTACAAAGAATTGCTAAGAAAGAAAGGAATGTGTTAATATTTTATTCTGAGATTATTAGTAAAGGGTTCCTTCCCCCCCTCCCCCAGAAAAAAAAGCAATACCAGAAAGAAATCTTGTTTACAAGATGTATGATTGGATAATTGGTTCTTGTCCTGTGAAAGTCAGCTGCTATTTTATACACAGGTTGCAGTGAGGGTTAACCCTCCTGAGAGCCATTTAGCAAGAACTGATAGACATGTACAACCTACAGCCCAGCAAATATTGCCCAAAATATACATGCCAGAGAAATGCATATGCAAGGACACGAATACATTGCACAACTTTTATAGCTGCTATGTTAGTTTTCTATTGCTGTGTAACACATTATCACTAATATATTGGTTTGGCTTAACATAACTTGATTATCTTACTGCTTCCAAAGGTCTGAGTCTAGTTCTGCTCAGGATCTTCCAAAACTGAAATCCAACCAGTAGGGCTGGCTGGGGACTCACTCAAGCCTATTCCAAGCTCCTATTCCAAGCTCACTTACATTATTGGCAGGATTCAGTTGCTTATGAGTGTCAGCCTGATGGTCTCAGCTTCTAGAAGCTGGTCCTCTTCATCATCAGTTTACAGTGTGGTGATTTGCTTATCTGAGACCAGCAAGAACATTTATTTTTTTCATGTCCTGAATTCCTTTTCTTCAGGGCTTGTTCAACTCCTTTTAAGAGTCCACCTGATTCTGTCAGGCCCACCTGGAGTGACCTTTGAGTGACCTTCAGTTAACTGAAGCTGATTTTTCCACGTTAAGTACATCTCAGAGTTCTTTCACCTTTGACTAATAACACAATTTAATCATAAGAGTGAACTGGATCCTTTGGAGAGTTCTACCCCCAATCACTAGTAGAGACTTGCACAGGTGTGGATACCAGGAGTCAGAGTGCTGGCACTAAGCCAGATTTCTGCTATCACACTGCTTTATGTATCATACTTATTTGTGTACACATGATATCAATATACCACTAACACTGATAGTAATATAGCTACATCACTACATTTAAGATGTAGCTATGATTGACATGAGAATAAATAATAAAGTATGGTAGTTTAAAACAGTAGGATTTTACCCAATACTGCAAATGAATGAAATATAGCTACACTGTCAACATGCATGGATCTTATAAAATAAACCACTGAAGACAGCAAGATGCCAGAAACATAAAATCAAACACAACACAATGTGGTAAGTATTATAAAAATTCAAATTCAATAAAACTATAGAGCATACTGTTGGAAAGATACACATGGGAATAATAATCTCCAAATTCAGTTAACAGTACCCGGAAATAAAATCACAAAGCCTTTCTAGAGGTCTCAGCCTCTACAAGGGTAACGTTTTCTTTCTTAAACAGGATGGTTGGTATGTAGAGCTTTGTATTGTGTATTCTCATTACAAGTATTTGAAAATACATATTAGAAATAGAATTTACCAAGAAAATCATTATCAATAACTATGACATTTAGGCAGAATCATTGGCTTTGTTATCTGTGTGATTTTGAAATAACAGAATTTCAACCCTTACCTAAGAATCTTCCAACAAATGTGTGTAGAATTTGAAAAGTAATTTCAAACTGACCCAAACCTGAAGCATCTAGATGGAAGAGGGAGTGAGAGGGAGTAAGAACAAAGAGAGGGAACCACAGTGGACTCTAGTGGTACTTAATGAGTGATTTTATGGTGGGTGCTTTATGTTGCCAATGCTTGAGGGCGGTATCCAAATATTACCTCAATTAAAAATAAGTACGTTCTAAAAAATACAGAGAATTTAAATTTAAACTGCTGCAGATAAAACCTGCCCCGCTCCAACCAGGGAAAGCCCAGGCGGCAGAGTGTCAGGTAGGGGAATGCCCGGAGTTACTCGCCTACCGCCTGCGTGCTATTCAGAGTCCCCGTATGCAAACCCATGCTCCGTGGCTGTGGACGTCACCGCACGGGGACCTCCACCAGCCAGTCAGCCAAGCATGAGCGTCAGTTTCCACCTGCTTGTCTGCCCTGTTGGATGTTGGGTATTCTTTCTTCATTTTTCCACGGCTGCACCTACACCGTTTGGGGGGAGGGGTCATACTTTTTGGTAGTCAATGTTCCTTAATTGTGTAACTGACAGCTGCTTGATGAAATTGCGACTCAGGGTAAGCGAGGCTCCTTGAAGAACCCCATCAGAAAAGAAGTAATAATTTTAAGTAATTTAATATTTTTAAGTGAGCTCACATTAGCCATAGTTGAGTAGACTTAGGGAAGGTTTGTAATGCAGAGAGGGATTGGGGTGCAGGCTAGAGGTGGAGTGGATGAGAGGGTTCACTAGAGTGGTGAGCAGAACAGCAGATCTACAGAAATATAATGCTTAAGGGAAGCAGCAGGTGGGGCAGGAGAAGTCTGCTGCAGTCTGCTGTGGCCATGTAGGTCAGCTCCTGGCTGGAATGAAACCCAGGCTGCAGCAGGGTTAGCACTGAGATTTAACTTCTAGGCTTCCAAATGATGCTTGAAGAGAGGACTTTCAGTAAGCCTTGTGCAACTGAATGATCGTACAACTGAACAGAGGTCAAGACAAACTCCATTTCAAAGCATACAGGACCCATCTTTGAATACCAATAACTCTGCTGATTTCTCTCTGTTCAGCTCAATTCTTATTAATGGTGGGAAGTCAGCCTCCTTGCCCGAGTTTAATGTCACCTGCTTCATCACCCTTCTCCCTTTCCATCATCAATCACATTCGAACATCCATTTATGCTTAAATACCACCTAAAAGTGAAGAGTTGGTAGTACATTCAGGTAAGTGATGCTTCTTTGAATTAAACGACTTTAAAGACTTGTCTTGACTATTGATTATTTCAATATGTTAGACCAAGAACAAATTGAGGAAACACAAAAATTTAAGAAGTAGAATTTTCAAAAATTAGGAAGAATAGAAGAAAAGCACACTTGCACTTAGCATGAGTCAGTGAAAGGGAAGTATGTGACTACCTGCTCCAAAGTATGAAGTACAAATGGAAATCAGTAGCATGAGCACAGACAACCAACATCCTGTATTTCAGAATGCGGTTTCCTCCTTCCCCCATGTTTCCACGGCATTTTGTTCTTCAGCATTTCCATCACTCTACCAACACATTACTCTGAGCTACGTTTGGTTTCTCAAAGCTGAAAGATGCACTGAGGTCTATGAGTCTGGAAAGCAGTCTAGTCTTCGGATATGGCCAACTACGTAGCATTGTGTATGACTGGGAGGCAAATATCACACTTCCAGTTCCAACATCATTCCTTGTTTATTGTGTGGATGCCTTTAATAATCTCCTGTTGGTTCATTTCCCATTCTGAAAGTCTGGAAGCTGCCACCTCGGATGTCGATCTTTACTTTGGGCCCATGGCATAAAGAAGGTAATTCCTTCTTTGCTCTTTACCCAGCCCTCATCCAATTTCCATTCATGGATTTGACGCTACACTACTATGATGTAGAAGACACTCCTTCTTCCTTTCCACAACAACTTTGCAGGCTCCAACTATCTAACTATTGAGAGTTAAACCATCACTAGTTAGATGCACCATCAAGCTAAAGATGTCTCACTGCAAGTGAAGGCTGTCTTACTCTTTCACACTAAACTGAGAACCTAGCCTCTCTGATAGCTGCCTTAATACTCGGCGTTTTTCATTAGAAAGACAGTGAAGACTAAAGATTCTAGAATAAGAGAATCTTTACTCAACCAGATCATTCACTTGATGTGGCCTCAAGCAAGTTAGTTAACTTCACTGTGACTCAGCTCATGCATCTGTGAAGTGAAATTATAGAACTGCACTTACCTCATACTATTTAGTTAGAATAAAAATGATTAATTCATGCACAACATCAGAGGAGTGAATGACACATATCTGGCTCTAGTTATTGTTATTGCATTAATACTCTCACCGCATACTCTAAGCTCCTCTTGGTGAAAAACCCTACTCCTGCCAGACCTTACATTCTCAACTTGTGTTTCAATCAATTATTTTCCTCCTGTTGCTGACAGATAATCTTCATTCCCCAATTTTTCTATGATTCATTCTTCATTTTTATTTCCTTCCAAAAAAAAAATCACTCACAATTTCAAACTACTAAGAGCACACAGAAGAAATGAGGACTAATGTCTACCTCAGGAAAATCAGTGCATTCTCTAACATCTATATTGTAGCACATCTCAAACAACCCAATGTTGCTTCCTTTGCCTGGGTTCTGACTTTCCACACAGACACAGTAGAAATGAAAGGCCAACTAGTAACAGGTAAGCATTGGTCTCTCCAAGTTGCCTTCATGATTCCAAGAGACTCTCATTGCTACCTGAGACATCTGTCTTTACAGTCTAATGGTGAAAGATTGCCTTTAGTCTTCATCAGCACTTGAACACAAACTTCACATTAATCTGAAGCATATTTCAAATATGTTTTATTGTTATATTTCTAATTTTTTTGAAAACATGCAATATATTAATGTCACCATATTCTGATTGATTCAAAGATGTTTTTAAAATTTCTGTGTGTTCACAGACACTTAAATACCCAGAAGGTAATTCAATCTTTTATGACCTGTAATTATCCAAAAGACAGTTCTAGTGAACACATATACTCCTTACTGAAAACTGTGTAAACACTACGAATTTACAGTAATTGACATCGTAGGGAAATCAAAACTGTCAAGTAACTCAAATTATGATTTAACATGTAACACATAATCAGTACCACTGAGGTTTTTTTTTTCTTCTTCTTCTTCAAAAGGAGATTCTCTTGTAGCTCAAAATCACAACACATTGCTATTTTAAAATCCTTTAAGTCATACATGTGGTTATCTTGTGATGCTTTCCCATAAAAGACTGTTTGTTAAATATCACATTATCAGTGGAAAATAAACAGTGGGATTTCTCATCACTTAGTTTCTTCTAAGTTTACTTTAGACTCATCAAATAAATATATGTTAACAGTAAACATTTATGTACTATAATCATTATAAGAACAGTCATCAGAAATAATGTGGTATGTGGTCTAGAGATGTTCAAATTGCTATAGTAAAAATACCATAGACTGGGTGGCTTATAAACAGCAGAATTTTTTCCTTACAGTGCTGGAGTCTGAGAAGTCCAAGATTAGGGCATTAATAGTATCTAGTAAGGAGGACCACACCCTGGCAGATGGTTGTCTTCCCACCATGTCTTCACAGGCAGAAGAATAAATGAGCTCCCTAAAGTCTCCTTAATAAAGGTTTGATCCTATGTCTGAGCACTAATCAGTTCCCAAAAGTGCCAACTAAAACCTATTGGATATTAAGATTCCATGAATTTGTAAGGAACATTAACATTCAGTCTACAGCTTGCATCAACAACAAAAATTACATCTAAGTCAATATCTACTTATATCTTAGTAGCTGCAAAATAGTCTCAAACATATCAAAGACAGTGCTAAAGGACAGGGCAGAGGGGGGTCGGGTCACTATCCATGTGTTCTCACACATACATTCGATTGAAAGACACCACACAGGTCCAAGCCAAAAATGATGGGTTTTATTTAACAAACAGAAGAAAGGAAAATGTTTCTACAACAAGTGGCCAACTGTCTCACCTTAGTGTTCACAGCGTCCAGGAGACCAAGCAAATGCTGCTAATACAAGATGCCACCATCCCATCAAGGGCCTGGAGCTAGTGCCATACCAGTCATCAACGTAGCAGGGTCCTAAACACAGTGGCAGCTGGAGGTGCTCACCAGAAGCACCTCCCAGCACCCCACAGAACCAGTGTGAGAGGCAAGCTGGACGGCACCAAATACAAAGCCAGACAGAACCAGACTTAATAGCATCAAGAGATGGTGCCAGACGACCAAAGGCAGCGGAAAGCTGTCCAAGGTGACCAGGCATAGTAATGATCACTAGTCAGTGCATGGAGAACAAACTGAGAAATGTAAAAATGAAATAGACAAATTCCTAAGGTTAAAGATGTTGTCTCTCTTCTCCACTATAGTAGAAAACCCTTGATTTAATAGACAGACAGAATGCTGCATTCAACATCTGAGAACACAGGTTTTTTTTTTTTTTTTTGAGGGAAAAAGGAGCATGTGTCAAAACAGGATATATGTTGAATAATCCCCAGATATTTAGTAACAAAGCAATTCCACTCTAAAAATCTCTGGATCACAGAAAGAAAATTTAAAATGAGGTGAAGAGGATGATAATGAAATATAAAATAACCAAAGTTTGGGGACAGATCAGTAGGATTGTAAAGAAATGTTTAGCTTAAATTTATTTTTTAAGAAAGTCAGGATGAATGATACCTGCTTTAGTTTCAAGAAAGCACAAAAATCCAACAAATTAACACTAAAGAACTAGAAAGAAGGAAACACAAAATTAAGTGCATATCAACGACATATTAAGCAGGCTGAGGGCCAAAAAAAAAAAAAAACCCATATATGGTTATTTGAAATGATTAATAAATTGATAATCCACAAGAAAGACTAATCAAAAAAAAAAAACACAGAAAGCAGATTCGAAA
Source organism: Condylura cristata (assembly GCF_000260355.1). NCBI lineage: Eukaryota > Metazoa > Chordata > Mammalia > Eulipotyphla > Talpidae > Condylura > Condylura cristata. The sequence continues at coordinate 6,912,629 of NW_004567108.1, read as the reverse complement.
TGAAAAATGGGATATCATAGAGAGCCTTTATTAAAAGATAACAAAGATATAGTACATCCATCCAAAAATGTATTTATAAAATTATAAGGTACTGAGCCTATTTGTCAAGATAGATAAAATAGACAAATTTCTTGAGAAAAATGATTTATAAAGAAGACAATGGAGGAAATAACTCTCTCTCTCTCAACCCCCTTTCTCTTTTTCTGCTCCTAAAATTTGCAACCAAGAGTTAGACATCATATTTTCTAAAGTATTCTTCTATGTAACTGATTCCCATAACCAAAAAATGATATTTTTACTTCTCCTTTCTTAAGAACTAAACAAACCCTTTCTTTGAAGACCTCCTTTTCACAAATCACTGAGAGGAAATGTGTGTTATCAATCATGGTTGTTTTCAGTTATTTTGAGTCCCCTACAAGAGAAGTAAAACCAAATACTATTTCTAAACAACCTGTAGAAATAGCATCTCTACAAAGAAGTCAGTAGCAAATAGTATCTCCCAAACTGTGACCCATTTCTGTAGAACCATTGTGAAATCATCACAAACAAGAGATGTACTATGGGTTCAATTATGCTGTTAAATATTTTATATAACATGATTTTTAAAGCATTGCACTATCTAATTTATTTATTCCCAATTTTTTTCCTGGTCATCTTTTCCTGACATTGTTTTACTTGCCCACAGCAAAAACAAGAACCACAATTAAATTTAGTGTTTACACTTGATCTCCTTTGAAATAGAACAGATTAACTCACCTTTATTCACGTAACGTGACTTTGATATCCAGAAGCATCAGACCATCTTTCTTGCAGAATAGCCCATATTCTAATACCTTTCACCACAACTTGACTCAGCAGTGTGTGCTATTTGCAATCAGCTTCCTGCCTCACCCTCCGCTACCTTGACTCATTCCAGGTCTGCTATCGTGATGCTGGGTTGCCCACTTGTTTAAGATGGTAGTTACCTGCTAAATTTCCCTCCTGTAAAGTTCCCTTCATTGTGAAATTATTAAAGAATTTATGATGTGATAGTTTAAACTTTCCGAAAACCCCTCTTCTCTAAAAAGTTTTAGAGAATACTTTAATATTCTCTAATGAGCTTTCTCTAAGTCCATGTGAAGGTGTTTGCAAGATGGTAATTTTCATAAACCTCTCCTACCTTGTTGTTACTATTCCACGTAAGGGCACACTGACTGCTACTTCATCCTAACCGCAACCACAGGAGACTCAGAGTCGCAAGAAGGTGAAACAGGAGTCCAGAGTCTGTTTATTAGGACGACCCATGAGTATATATAGGGTCTGATATGCCTTGTACGTGCGGGAAAAACAGGCAGTGTACCCGACACAGGGGTGGGGTGCATGTTTGCACCAGGCCTGTTGGCTTCTTGCAGTTTCTGCTAAAGACAAGGTAGTGGGCTGCAGCTGTCGGTGCCCTGTGCTCTGCTGACCTGTTTGTTGGCCTTACTGAGGAGTGTGCTCACCCATGCACAACGTGAGCCAGGGCGGACAGGTACACCTGAGGTCCTGTCGAGTTAGCAACACTACCTTCTACAATATCATCTAGCTTTCTCTTCTCATCAACCTCACCTTTGGAATAGCATGTGGATTCTTTGTTATTGAATGTGTTATAACTCACTATCATCATTATTCTTTTAGATACTTAAATTAGATGTTGACATGTGCCCACCATTCACTAAGTGTCTTTCTTCTTGTATGAAGAAAATTAGGACTGCTGGCTTCCATAGCTCACTTGATAAAATTTAACTTCAGAAAATCTATTTTCACTTTGCTCTTGCATGCTTTTTATTTTTGGCCTGTCTGTAGCTGTGGTTCAATCACGGTATAAGCTTGTGGTTTATTGTTCATGTATCGCACACAGAACATTGCTTCAGATGCCACGTAAAAATCTTCCATAATATGCGAACTGATAAAGACTGCACTTGGTTTCAGATTTTTCTTTTTCTTTTCTTGTTTTGAACCCATGGTGCAAATAAAAGGAAAAGCAAATGACTGATTGGGTCTGCTGGCGGCCTTGTGGGTATTGGCTACGTAGCCCTGGAATGTAGTGAAGAAGCTCATTCCATTTTGTAGGTCTCAGTGGTTTGCTCATGTTGGAATATAGCTGGACTATAAATTACTCCCATAAGTCAACAGAAAATCCTGGAAAATTGTGATCCCCTGGCAGCTTGTTCTTTTGGATTATAATGTGCTTGATATAACATTCTAGAAATTCTCATTAAGCTGCCCCAACCAACCCCCCCCCCCATCCTTTACCCTGAAACTGACCTCTGTGAAGGAGAATGTATAGGAAATAATCGTTAACTTTTGTTGATTCATTCCCTGGATCTATTTCACCTCTGAACAGAATGAAGAGTTGTGTCTCATCAGACTTGAATTTTCTGGGATTTTTCCTTTGACAGCTATTTTCCAGAGTGTACAGCCTAATGACTGAGGATTTATGCTTTTTCCTTTCATTTTTCTTGCAGCTTCAGCTTTTTGTTTTTTTATTTCTGGATTAAACTATTTGCTCTTCCATTAAATCCATCAATAATTTATCATTGCTCTTCCATCTTTTGGGGGAAATCAAACATATTTCTATGAACTAAAAGCACCTAGAATTCAAAACATATATTATTATTATATATCTGTTACAATTGGAAGAAATGTTGGCTCCACTTAGGGTGTGAGTTGGCTTGATTCAATGTGGTGGTCATTTGATTTATTCACATTCTGAGAGACTGATAATTAAAGTGGACAGACTTAATAAACACACTGGAATAATACACAGAAATTAGAGTTATACAGGAAACATCAGGGTGGATAGTCATTTAGGTTTAGGGGAAAATCTCAAAGGCAATTTGCACTTATGTCTCTGAATCCCTGAGTAATTGCTCATCCTCCCAAATACAATATGGCTTCTGGGGGTACCCCCACAGCCCCGAGACTACTCACCCAGAAGGAAGACCTGACAGTGTGAGGTCAGAGGTCACCGTGCACTGTGGCATATCCATGACCATGTGAATTGTGAACCGTACATATGTGGTGAGAGAAGCTGATCTATTGAAATTTTTTTCAACCACCACACATAATGTCATTGTAAGTGGGAAATTTAGTTCTCATTCAAGCTTAATCAAAACCAGAAAATTTCTCCTGTTAGGAATACAATCGGTGCACCAAATTATAAATTAACCATATGGAAATCATGCAAAATGAAATCATGTAAAATGAAATTTAATATAACAAAATTATAGTGAGTCAGCTTACTTTAAAGTTGCATATGCATATTTTATACACTCCAAAAATAAATAACAAATGAGATATTTCATATCAAAGAATAGACGAATAATCTTTCTTTTCTAGAAATACAAATACTTGCCAAAAAATCAGCATAGATATTTGAAAGTTCATTGATACAAATCTCTTCTATTTAAATGATTTAATGAAAGTAATATAGCAATAAGATTATCATAGAAGTGTCAGGTATACATCTTTAAAATTAAACATCCTTATATAGTACATTGAGTTTACCATTAAGCATTTTTTCTTGTTTTGATACTTATAGCATTTGTCAGTTTTGGAAAAAATTTTTTAAAGATTTATTTATTTATACATACAGAACCGGGGTACAGGCCAGGGTCCAGGGGTGGTGAGAGGATTCACCAGAGACAATGGGGAGCAGAACAGGCCAACTGACAAAGTACACTGCTGAGGGGAACAGCGGGAGGGTCAGGGGAGGTCTGCTGCGCCATGTGGGTCACCTCTGGGTTGGGGATCAAACTCAAGCTGAAGTGGTTTTAGCTTCTTAGTTCTGTGCTTTAACCCACTGTGCCACCAGGGAGGGCCCTGCTTTGAAAATTTTATAATTTGTTGTGCTTTTTCTAAATATTTGCATGTACATTTACTTCAGGGTTTTTATTATATATATATACATATATACATATGTATACATATATACATATGTATATATATGTGTGTGTGTATATATAGATATATATACATATATGTATAGATAGATACAATTTTTTTTTTTCAGTAGGTGGTCTGCAAAATTCTCTCGAGTTCAGAATTCACACAATCTAGAACTGTTTCTCAGTGAACCACATGTTCCGGGCTCAGTCTTAACTTCAAATCCAAGTCAACAGTGTATTTCCATGTAAACCTGCACAACATACTAAATTCAATAAAGATTCATTTTCTCATCTGAAAATGAAGACTGCATTGTGGTATAATTATCTCTCACAGGAGGTTATTGAGTGGGTTACAGATTTTTTTCCCAGCACTGGATCAATGCCTAACAATCTCAAGCAACTTAAAAATTATAGTTAGGGCCCTCCCTGGTGGCGCAGCGGGTTAAAGCACAGCACTGAGAATCTAAAGCGGCTTCCGCATGAGTTCGATGACCGCCTGCCCCGGAGGAGACCACATGGCGTGGCAGACCTCTCCTGACCCGCCCGCTGCTCCCCTCAGCAGTGTACTTCGTCGATCTGCCTGTTCTGCTCCCCACTCTGTCTCTGGTGAAGCCTCTCGCCGCCCCTGAGCCTCTGGCCTGTACCCTAGTTCTGTATGCACAAATAAATAAATCTTTAAAAAAAAATTATAGTTAGTGTAAATAGTACTAAATAGAAAGTGGAAACACCGATGCCTAATGCTTGACCTCTCTCACTCACACAACTACCTGCTGCTGAACAGTCAATCAGGGAGGCGAAGACAGGAGAGACCGGGCAGGCTGTGAAATACACGGCTCTTCTCTCTCCCTGCTGCTATGCAATGATTCCTTCAAAACTCTCCAAAAAAAATGGCCCACATTCCTGAACACTAAAGTTCAGAGCCAGGGTAAGAAAAATGAGAGGAAAATGAGAGATATGTCAGGAAAATGCTTTCGAGACCCACCTAGCACGGAGCAATGATAAACCTTGTTTTCCTGAACCTGTAGAAATGGTTATCTATTCTAACTACTCTTTTCAAAATATTTCTTGTACTTGTGGGAGTGAGTCTAGAAGAAAAGTGTTTTTTATTAATAAAATTGGCATGCTCATTCATTTTCCCTGACTGAAATGGCATCAAAGATCTGAAAAGATGTGGAAAGGTATTTCTTACTTGAAGCTATTTGTTCTCTGCTCAGTGTCAGTGATTTTACAGTTTAAAAAATGCTAACATTTTTGGAAGTCTAGTCCATGCTTTGAAATTCTAACTACTTAATAAATTATTCATTTTTTGGTAAATGAACTACTCAAGGCATTGTTCACTTTCAGAATTTTAGTTACATGTAGAATGTTTATTTGTGTGCTCTCTCTTTCAACAGGACCAATTTAAATTTTGGCAATTATATGAGAACTTGTATGCCAGAACCTGGCAGAAATCTAATTCAAAATATTTGTTGAATGAATGGATAATTTAGTGATTAGATGAGTAAATAAATGGGATAAATTAGTTCACATAGATTTCAATAAAATCTAAAAATCAACTCTCTCACATTGCTCTATGAAATATTTTGTTCAGATGTGCTTTTCTGCTTCCATCTTATAAAATATTTTAGATCTATTTTTGTTCTAAAAGCAAATTATGCAAATCACATTTAATCACTCTGTAAAATAGTCTGAATGAAACATTTCCAGTTATTCACAATTAGTTTGATAGCTAAGGTTATTAAACCAGTTTTCATGCTTAATCCATGCTACTAATGTATCCATTCATTTGTAATTTTGTGGGTTTTCATAGTAATCATAGGGGAGGAATTTTTTTATTATACATTGAAATGTTTTTAGATTAAAATAAGTCATTACTGTTGTCCATTATTTTCCTCAAAACCAGATATACAAATGAAACCTGTACTGATAATTTTAATTACTATCATTTGAAGTACTAATATCTAATTCAAAGAGCTTTGGGCCAAAAACTTAGAATAATTATTTCTTTATTTTGATAACCTCATGGGATAGTCCAAATTTAGCTCTAAATTATAGCACCTGTACCCCTACATTAAACTGGGCTGTAACACACAAGTTGAAATTTCTAATCAGCTTTGTAGATAAAAATGTTAAGTAAAAATTTTAGCACTTGGTGCATATGGTTCTGACTATTCTAATATGATTTCACCATTTCCTCCCCACAACAGTTGCAACAGAAACACATATGCATGTTTGTTTACAGGTGCACACACACATACACACCTGCACACATGGGTTCCTGGGCTGAGAAACTCCCTCTTCTTCGATTTTCAAACTTTATATTTCCAGTCAGATGTGTACACTGCTTATAAATCCTTCATGCATTTGTGTTGGAGAATTAGCTCACCTAATATATTTTATCTAAATCCATCTCATCTGAGTTTCTAAAAATTAACTAAAAACTTAGTGTTTCAATAAACACTAAGTCAATCAAGGACTCCTTCTGCACTCAAAGGAATTTAAGTGTGTGAACCACCTACCTCTTCCCTTTCATATCAGCTAAGAATGCAGGGCAATTGTCCCCAACGTGGAAAAAAAAAAAAAAAAAGATGAAGAAGAGCTTTCCCTGGGGAGGATTTGTTAAGGTCAACTTTGGTCTGAAGGAGTAAACTGAAAAATTATTCAAGGGAGACCTATAAACCTTTTAGGAGAATTGCGTTGGCTTAGGAAAAATAAAGCAGAAAGAGTAAAAAATTAAAAAAGGCTTTGAAACTTCAAGCTTCTACAGGCTAGTAGAAGACCTAGAAACCTATTGCTCTGGACTTTGTCTAGACTTTGTGTCCTGACAAAATTCATGTTAAACCTGAACTTCACTATAATAGAATTTAGTAGTGATGCCTTTGGAACTGACTAAGTCATAAGCACAGTGTCCATATGGATGGAATCAATGCCTGATAAAGAGATCCCAAAAGTTCCCTTACCACTTCCACCACTGACAGCACGGCAGGAAGACTGTCATCTATGAAGCAGGAAACAAACCTTCATCAGACACTGAATCTACCAGCAAATTATCTGAGATGCTCCAGTCCAAAGACTGCGAAATAAATGCTTGTTGTCTATAATTACCTATTCTGTGGCGATCTTTTCAGAAGCAAAATGGACTAAGACATCTGTTAATGTCTCTCAACAAGAATTACCTTTTTTTGTAAATAGAATATCCCTAGAGTTGAGATGGTAGAATCAAAACACTGAGGATATAGCCAAAAGTCATGGAGAATTACTACTAGAGTGTTGTAGCACTGAGTCCTAATGAAGAAACAGATGTCATGCTGGCTTGAAAACTGTTATAGAATAACAACACATATACTTGCTTCTCCAGTTTGTACAATTATATCCTGAGTGTATTAAGAGAGAGAGGAGAACTCATCTCCTTAGTTTATACGTCTTTCCATCTAAAGGACCTATCCTTGAGAAACTACACTCTCAACATCTCTAAATGGCACTTAAAGAAGATACTTCCACTTCTGGATCTCATTTAGATGATCCTGGATGATACTATCCTGGACTGCAAACTTCTGTTTTGCAATGAGACTTCTGAGACCCTTAGAACAGAGTAATAATAATAAATAAAATAAGCTAGAAGTTTCCTTTGCAAACTTCACACACTATTGCAAGTAACTACACATTTCAAGAAGCGTTTAATTAAAATAAATAAAAAATAAATTGTAATACCAGATAATGCAATATATTATATCTGAAATATTCTTAGAGACTGAGGGAAATTTTTCTGGAGGAAAAAAAAGGCTACATCTGAATACTGTAAGAAAAGTAAGGGTTAAAGTACAAAAATGATATAAAGAAAATGAGTTGAATGAGGAAAATGAGGTGACCTATGAGTTCTCACACAGACACACGCACACTTAAGGATTTGGAGATAAAACACAAAAGCAGACAAGCAGAGAGAAATGAAGGGGAAAAAAGGAGGTTTATTTACAAAGACAGCTGGTGGGAGCGGGGGCAGAGAAGCGAATTAATTGGCCATAAGGTGGTCAAATACCAACCATCTTGCTAACAAGAGGCAGCAGGATCCAAATTAGGTTGCAGAAGCAAGAAGCGCCACGCCCACATGTGTTCTGTCACACACTAAACAGAGATATTTAACTCCACCCCTCATTTCTGGCAGCTTCCTCACTCAGGAAATCTGTCTCATGGCGCCCTGGGACCTGTGATCCAAGATGGCTGCCTATAAGTGTTGGTGGCCAAAAGGCACCCCCTTTCATGAAGGTGCCGCTGTAACAAAGCCACCATGCCAAACGTTTACACCTCTGTGACAATGGAGAGAAATGGAATAAAGAGAAAAGCCCCGGACTTGGAGTATCTGGGGTTCCTATTCTGTTTCTGCAATAATTAGGAAACGTCGCCTTTTGGGAGATTTCATAGCTAAAAATAAATAAAAAAATAAATAAATAAATAAATAAATAAAAAATAAATAAATAAATAAATAAATAAATAAATAAATAAATAAGAAGAGTTAGATTTATCTTCTTTTTCTAATGTGCAGGTGAGACTCTGAAGGCATGGAAAGTTGTACAGCTTGCTCATAAAAAGTAGAAAGATTATGTGCACTAAGAATATTTTTAAAGATCTCTTGTTTCTGTATGTCTAGCATACAAATATTTTCTCCCAGATATATAAATAAATAAAGATTGTTCTGGCAGTTGTTATAATAATGTAAAAGTTCCCAGAACTAAATTCTCCAGAGTTATAGTCAAAGGTGATCGGAAAAAGATATTTTCCTCATTAGTATAAAACTTTTATTGCTCAACATTGATCATTATTATCAGTAAAATGCTTTGCTTGTTACCCCAATGCCTGCCCATTAAAATCTGTGACCTTAAAAGATTCTATCACCTCTATTTATTTGTCAAATCTATGAAATCTGAAGGAAAAAAATGTTCTCATAGCCCAATTATATTTCCTGAAAAGGTCAGCAAGGTATCAATACTACAAGGTTGACAATTTTAGCCTGGAGCTCAAACTTAAATTGTTCTGCAGCTGACATGGGGGAATCTGTTAAATCAGCGTGCATGTGCATAATGAACATTGGTTAGATGTTCCCCATAAGTAGATCAAAGCTACAGAGAAAAATGGCATCAACCAACACTTGAAACACATTATGTTGCTTCAGGCAATTAAAGGTCATTTGCTCTCTCTCATATATGTTCCATATTCTAATGTGTTTTTGATTCATCATTAACACATGCTGGAATAAATTTATGGTTAGAAAAAAATCTAAGTTTTTTTCAACCTCTTGAAGGGTTTTAAAATACTTATAATAATCAATAGTATTTTTTAAAAGACTTATTTATTCATGCACACAGAAACGGGGGTGAGGAGGTACAGCCAGAGGTGAAGGGGCAGCGAGAGGCTTCACCAGCAACAGAGTGAAGAAGGGAGCAGAACAAGCAGATCAACAAAGTACACTGCTGAGGGGAGCAGCGGGTAAGACAAGAGAGTTCTGCTGTGCCATGGCGATCATTTCCCCGGGCGGGGATCAAACTCGCGCTGAAGTGGCCACAGCTTGGCTTAGCTTCACAAAGCAGCACTCCAAACCGCTAGACCACCAGGGAAAGCCCGTAATTAATAGTATTTTTTTAAATGTTACTAAGACAAAAATTTAAGATGCACTTCTTTTGTTTCATTGATTTTATTTTCAACTTACGATGTAATTAAAGTAGATTTGAATAAGTCAACCAAGCACATTCCCTAAAAATAAAAATAAAAATAAATATAATTGCACAATTGGAACAACTTTAAAATTATGAGGTGAGATATAAAATTTTAAGAATGATTTGTATCTTCTAACAGGCATTCTCGATGTTAGTTAAGAGAAAATTTTCATTGAAATGTATAAATATGTTTTTTGTGATGTAAATAAATACTTCTTAAGATGATCAAGTCTTGAACACTTATGTAATTTTTGTCATGTTTAAGCTTAAAGTCATTTTTCAGTGAATATCTAAGCTTTTGTTGTTTTTGTAAATGGAGATTCCAACCATCAAAAGTCACTGGTTGGAACCGTTTTAGCAAAAGGTGACAATTCAGTTTATAATTCAATACATACAACCTAGCAAGTCTACTTCTAGGTTGTTCTTTAAAAGATGCGAAGGATTTTCCCAAATAGATCATCTGAGGATATTTATAGTAATTTTTTTCATAATCATGCTAAATTGGAAAGACACAAAAATGTGAATAAGAAAGTTTTTAAAGTCATTTGTGTTTTCTATGAAAGACTACTTACTTAGCCATGAACAAAAACACAAAACACAAACAGCACAGATGAATCTCGGAAACCTCACATTGAATAAAAGAAGCCAACACAAAGGACTTATTGATTGCACACAGCTAAGGGAGAACAAAAAATTACCTGCCTTGTGATAGAAATCACATGGGAGAAGACAGTGAGGGAGGTGGACTGGTGAAAGGTGGATTCTTGAAAAGTTGAAAAATGTCTTCCCTAATTCCAGTGGTGTCAACAGGGTGTATAGACAGTTATCCAAATTCACTGAATCACATACTTCAGATAGTGCATTTCACTGTGCCAACACATTCATTTATTTTATTAAAAAAATGATCAATAAGAGTCAACTGTGAAGATATACATACCCGCACACACTCCACAAAGGTAATTGACTTCAATATTCTTTTTCTTTAAAGATTTATTTATTTATGCGTATGGAACTTGGGTGCAGACCAGAAGCCAAGGGTGGGGAAAGGATTCACCAGAGACAGAGTGAGGGGCAGAACAGGCAGGCTGGCAAAGTCCACTGCTGAGGGGAGCAGCAGGTGACACAGAAGAGGTCTGTCAGGCCTCTTGCTGACCGGGGAATGAACTCATGTTGAGGTAGGCAGGGCCAGCTTCATAGTGCTGTGCTTTAACCCACTATGCCACAGGGAAGGCCCTGACTTCAATATTCTACACTGTACACATTTTCTCTTCCTAAGGAAGTAATCATGAGTATGTAAAATAAAAATTTGCACATGTTTTGTCAATTTGACATCATTTATAGATAAGTAAAAATTAGGACAAGATTAAATAAACCCTCATATATACATAAGAAACTAAGAATCCTTTAATAAGATCACCATCTGAGTATTTGGTATTTATTAACATATATTAATATATGTTAACTTTGCATACTAATAATAAACATAGACAATGCAAGATGTGATTGATACCTATTATACAGATATTAAATTAAGTGAAATATGAAGATAATATGAAATAAGAAGATAATAGTGTCTCATGAATAAATGTGGAATAACCCAATATGTTTGTATATTTTACATAATTCTATGAGCCCATACAGACTCATATTGAACATAAACTTTGTGTTGCTAATATCTGTTCAATGTATTTTCTCCTAACTTTACACACTTAATGTTACATTTTAGTAAATAAAATAATTTAAGTATGGCATGGTCCATTGTAGCATTCTCTCCCATTTCTTTACTGTTTCTTGCACCATGTTCAAGAAATACTCTACATTTTCCATTTCAACATGATAAATGCAGTCACACATATTACTTCCTAGAAACATGATTTTTTACTTTGATTATTCAGGTCAATTAGGTAGCCTGGCTTGGTTTTAAGGTGTTGTGTGCAGCTTTCATGTACAGAAATCAAAGTTCATTTTTATCCATATGGCCATTAAATTGGCAAAGTTATTTATTAAAGGAATTATCCTTTGAGATACCACCACTTAAATAAGTGGAGTGTGAGAAATACTCATGGACTTCACATGTGTCAATTCTACTAAAAGTTATATTATTAAAGCAATCCAAATAAATAATCCAGCAGACTATTTTATATAACTGGCAATCTGAATCCAAAACTTATATAAAGATACAAAGACACAAGATATTCTAGACAATCTTGAATAAACACAGCAGATGTAGCAAACTGACATTAGCACACAAAAAGACCCACTAAGATTTATAATAAGGGCAGACCTGGTGAAATGACAGGCCAATAGTCCATTAGGACCACATATAGAGCACAGAAACACAGAAGCAAACCCACACATGTACGAATGATTTATGACAAAGGTGATACTGCAATGCGATGAGAGCTTGTAAGTTTTTTACCAAACAACTTGCCCCAAATCAATTCTGGATGAGTGGTAGCTCTAAGTGCTAAAGGTAAGAGAACACATCTTTTAGAAGCAAACAGGGCAATTTTTTAAAAGAGTTCTTAAATAAACAGGGCTAACCACAATTAAAAAGACCACATGATTAAACTGAAAAGGCTAACTTCTGAGTGTGAGTAAATGTTACCAAATATATAGTAGAAAATAAAACAATGTCAAATAAACAGAATATACAAAGTAATAAATGTAACTGAGACCATAGAAAAGCAGAAAAATATGTGGCAGTCACTGAAAAATAATTTGAATGGCTAAAACATATTTAAAAATGCCTTGTTTACTCATGATCGAGAAACTAAAAGGTAAAGTGACAATACTACACACTGTATGTCCCCTCAAGTGACTGCATTTTAAAAACAGTCAGATCTCTTGTGGGTGAGCTATGAAGCAGCTCCTCTCAGCAGTGTATTTCAGTAGATCCTCCTATTCTGCTCCCTACTGTCAACAGTGAATCCTCTCACCCTACCCCTGCACTTCTGGCCTACACCCAGTTCTTGTGTGCATAAATAAATAAAAATAATAAATCTTAAGAAATTGTGTTGTTTGGCCCTCCCTGGTGGCACAGCAGGTTAAAGCGCAGCACTGAGAAGCTAGAGCCACTTCCGCATGAGTTCAATCCCCACCTGCCCCGGAGGTGACCACATGGCGCGGCAGACCTCTCCTGACCCACCCGCTGCTCCCCTCAGCAATGTGCTTCGTCGATCTGCCTGTTCTGCTCCCCACTCTGTCTCTGGTAAAGTCTCTCGCCGCCCCTGAGCCTCTGGCCTGTACCCCAGTTCTGTATGCACAAATAAATAAATCTTTAAAAAAAAAATTGTGTTGTTTATCCTGATGGTTAGACAAGTTGCTGGCTCCTTAAAATTCATGACCTGTGTACACTGATGATTTGTGCACTTTTCCAATGCATTTTCCATATTTCTAGAAGTATGCCATGTACAAAGTTTTTAGATTTCTGTTAGTTTTTGTAGTGTTTATTTTTTATCATCCGTATAAAAAGTTGGAGAAGTAGGTTGCCATTGTTTTAGGACAGCATGCCAGGTTCCAGAACAGAAGAACACAAGCCTGGCATCAGTGTGCAAAGGCTGGGTACCTCTTCCTTTGGTCAGTCTCCCTAAACCCAGAGAATGACCTGGACTCCTGTGGGTTGACAAATGTTCCTTGTTGACGTTTCACTTGACATTCATCTCAATCAGAATCCAACACTGTTCAATCTTTACTTTCCCAAACTCAGAGGATAGATTTTGGAATAAAAAAGCAATACAAGAACAGTACTATACATTTTTTTTTTTTTTTAAATTTAGTTGCCCCAGTGATTTGTGATAAAGGAAGAAACTTCACATGTAACAACAAAGAACTCACATAATATTTCCCAAGTGTGAATTTCTGTAGGGGATTATATGAAGTGTACTGATTATACAGGGAACAGGATAATTTGTATTTGACAGGAGCATAAAGTATCTCTTTAGAAAGGCTCTGTATTAAACAGGATGGAGCCAGCACACTCCGGCAGACGGGATTTGGTGATGCAGGACTTTAACAGCATGGAACCAGCCCTTGCCTGCTGTGAACATGTTCAGAGCAGCCTCAAAAAAGTCCCAGGACTGCTGGGCCAGCAGCTGCTCTCAACCAAGGAAGCGCCTGTCATTAAGGGTAATCCTTTCTCGATTCTCTACAAAATCTCTTTCTAGTATGTGGGCTCCAATACCATAGGGCTCATCACCAGGAAGGAACTGACTGAGCAGAGAATGACCAAACATAAATACTACCTAATTAAGGGGACCATCTCACACCCCAAAGTAATCTTCTCGATAAAACACAAGTCAAATCAGGGCCAATCTGCTTGAAGGATGTGATGAACCAGAAAATTTACTTTAGACCTGTGAAAAATAAGTAGATATGGTCTGATGCTAAAAAGAACAAGAAATCTCAATTTTTAAGCATTCTTCATCATATATACTCTATAACTCTAAAGAGCGGTTAAATTGTACCTATCCTAAATAATTCATGATCTCTTTCTCAGAGTTAAGGAAAAATAGCATCTTTTGCAAATTTACTTTTTTAAAGATTTATTTACTTATTCCTACAAGAACTGGGGTAAGGCCAGAGGTGTAGAGGGTTGAGAGGATTCACCAGAGACAGAGTGGGAAGCAGAACAGGAGGACTGATGAAGTACACTGCTGAGGAGAGCAGTGGGGAGACTGGAGAGGTCTGTTGTGCTATGTGGGTCACCTCGGGGCCGGGGATCAAGCTTGTGTTGCAGTGGCTGCAGAAAGCCTCATAATGCTGCATTTTAACCCCTTGCACCAGAAGGAGGGCCCTGCAAATTGAGCTTTAAATAGAAATAAAGATCATAGACTCCAAGGCAGGGGAGAGTGAATCTCAGATGTTCGGTGATGGCCTGAGTGGCTGGTGGCAAATCACTTATACAGAGAGGGAAAGTGATAGATGGTTTACACTGCCACCTCAGGGTGGTTGAGACCTTGGATGAAATAGGCACCTGGAAGCCTCTACTAGAGTCCAAGGAGCTATGGAAAGTAAGGATTTAGCAAATGACTATCACTAAGATGCTCTCTGCGTGACCTTTCAGTAATTACTGAACTTTACATTTTATATTTCAGGGATGACATCTATAAACACATAAGACTGAAAAAAACATTTCAAGTGATCTTTTCTTTTTTTTCTTTTTAGGGTAGCCTACTGTTTGCTTTTATGATGCAAAATCATCCCATTTTGGCCAACTAACCCATATAGGTCTGTTGCAACGACTGTATCCAGGCCACTGGCTGTATAACCATCTTTTATTTTCACTAACCTTCCTAAAAGATTCTCTTCTAAATCTGAATCATTGACATTGTCTTTTCGTCTCTGCTTATTACTTAACACTGCTGATTTATAACTTACAAATATAAACATTTAGCAAGATTTCCAGAATGTTCTAGATAGAACTGACATTTTTTGAGATAAATTTCTATGAAAGAATCATTCTCTCTTCCTCTCTCTCTTCTCTCTCTCTCTCTCCAACACACACAGAGCAGTTAAGAGTATGATTCCTGTTTTCAAAATATACATCCTATCTGTTTTACAGGTAGTGATGCTCTCTTAAGCTTACTGTACATGAAGAACAATGCAGAAAATGTAATTTAATTTTTAAATGAATCCTTCGTTTCTATTTAATTGCATACTACACCTTCTTCATGCTGGAACATAATGAGGAGGAAGCAATTTCAAACGTGCTTAAAGGTCTTGCACTGCTCCAAAGTAGAACTGGTTTCCATAGCAACTGGCATACCACCCTCTATTTATTCCAAATAAATGACAAATCAAAAGTGCAGCTGTAATACCAGGGGATTCTATTTCTCCTAACACAATATAAAGCTACAAAATGCCTCCATGAGCGTGGCTACCACTTGCGATACCCTAGTAAGTGAAAAAATCAGGCTTTCAAAACATTCTGTGGCTGCAGTTTCCTGCAGTGCTGGGAGTGTCACTGTAACCTCGTCTTCTAGTCTGTATAATGCCCTTGGGTGAGAAGCAAAACAGAAGGCATTATTTTCACGATGTTAGATATTTTACACAGCAAATGAGATTCGTTTGTCTTAACCCAAGAAGCAAATCAAATTCCAAATTACATCATCTAATAGCTACTGCTGTTAGAGGCTTCAACAGGATTATTGATTTGGAAACCCACCATCTGCAAAATGCTAACCTGGTCTAGCAGGCGAAACAAAGGCTTTCAGTCTCAGCTGGTCCTTTTCATCATGCTTTAAGCTAAATGATGCTGAAATGAAGTAGCCAACACAGGAGACAGGAAGAGAGCTGGAGAGGGGCCTCAAATTAGTTATGTGACCCTATGATCACCATCAGGTTACCTGAGCTCCCTTATACTCGTCCACATGAATCCTCACATGCTCAAGCATGTGTGTGTGCACGCACGCACACACACACACGAACACCCCTTCCCCACTGGCTATCATAGATATGGAAAATTAAATATGCTTTCAAATAGACATAAAGGATCTAATCTCGTACCCTTTTCTCATAGAAGCTGGCAATGTAGAGCCAGAAATATGAGTATCCTGTTATTTAAAAACAGGCTAAAGATGTAGGCGTGTCACAGGCATAACGCTGGAGCAGTTGCCTGTGATCAGGAACTGATGAAACACAGATTTTTTTCCTGTACCAGTGGAAAGCAAAAGGGGGAGACGGAAGCACAGGTGGGCACATCCACACGCAGACACTTGGTGGCAGATTTTATCCCCCTGCAATCAGGAACCAGGGCTTCCAGGAAAGCCTGAGGCCTGGAGTTTGCATAGCACTAAAGCACTAAGTCATTTCACCCAGAGCATTGGCCAGACTGCTCTTTGCAAATGAGCAGAGCAAGGAATAGCACTTCCCCACTGCTGAGATGTTAATACCTTTATGATTTTTCCACATGACCATTCAAAGGACACCTCTACTTGGTTTTGTTCTAGCAATAAATGCCATGGGTGGGGCAACCCAAACTAGCCCACCAGGAGTTTCTTGTTTTTTTTTGTTTTATTTTGTTTTGTTTTTTTAATTCAATGGCCTAATGTTATTTAATTTTTAAAAAGTGCTGCATTCATAATGAAAATGGATATAAAATTCTTGCCTTGAATGTTTTCCAAGAGCATAAATTTACCCCTGAGATGTCTAGGCTTAAAAGATTTAATGTAAAATGTAATGTTTAATATTTGGCAATGAAGGAAGTCTACATTTAATAAATAAATCAAATTTGCTTGCAAAGGATTGATGCTCAGAGTTGCGCTTCTTGGTGAGGTTTTGAGTCAGAAAAGGCTTTGGGTTCAACTCTTGCTCTGCCGAGTAGTCTTGGCTTGCTGGACCCACTGTGTTCACACTTCATCACTAGTGCAATTACTAGTGCATTCTTCTGTGGCTTGAGGAATGCATTGTCTGGGAATTTGAGGACCAAGTGAAGACAGGAAACTCAAGTCTGTTTACAGGGGCACTTAGTCATGTTCACTGATCACTTCCTGTCCTTCCAATGTAACACTTAGACTGGCAAAACTTATCAAGCCAAAGAAATGTATTTTCTTTGTCATTATTGGGTCCCCCTCCCCCACCAACAGTAACAGGGGGGTCCCTAGGAAAAGGGGAAGTTCCAGGTTCCCTGCCCCACCCAGAAGGAGGGTGGAGCTGAGGAGAGAAAAAAGAGAGAACAGAGAAGGAATCTAAAGAGAAAGAAGGAAGCAGAATGGAGAGCCAGAGGAGACCGAGGAAGCCACACAGAGCAGCAAGCACGTGAGGAAGAAACCGGGCTTGTTTCCTGGCCCTAGACTGGCTAAGGCAGATGTGGGTGAGATACCTGTAGGGGGGTCATTGTTACCACCTACTTCATGATTAGCAGGCAAAGGGAGAATGAGGAATGGAAGCAGCTTACTGAATTTTATGAGCTCTAGCCCAGAGTAGGGGTCATTTGTTTGTTTGTTTGTTTGTTTGTTTGTTTGTTAGCCAGACTGACTTATGTTTCAGAACAGGATGAGGGTCACCTTGGGGGGCCACCAAACCTGCCCACTATAAATGGGTTCTGCCCCATCAAGACAAAATATATTGTAGTGCATAAGAGGTGGAAAGGACTTTTTTTCATATAATTTTTTTTTAAAGATTTTTACTTATTTGTGCATACAGAACTGGGGTACAGGCCAGAGGTGCAGGGACAGAGACAGAGTGGGGAGCAAAACAGGCAGATCGACGAAGTACACTGCTGAGGGGAACAGCGGGCGGGTCAGGAGAGGTCTGCCACGCCATGTGGTCACCTCCGGGGCAGGCGGGAATTGAACTCATGCGGAAGCAGCTTTAGATTCTCAGTGCTGTGCTTTAACCCGCTGTGCCACCAGGGAGGGCCCGGAAAGGACTTTTTATAAACAAGTGTGCAATAAGGGAAGAGAAGGAATCGCTGAAATAATTTTCATATGAAACACCCAAGTTACCAATCTCCTGTGGGTAAATGCCAAACAGGGTTGGCCCAAAGCAGCACTACTGAGGACCAAACACTTGCCACAAGTCTCAGACACTTTCTGGTGGGATCCATAGGAAAGGGACAAAAGAGTCCAGATCTGTCTAGAAGGAAAAGAACAAAATCAAAATCAAGGTAAAGGCTGCTATTGTCAACCTCCCCATGTGTCTCTCACCCACCTCTGTTTCAAGTGCCTCCTTCCATGTCCCTCAAGTCTCTGGTACAAGTTCAAGGCCAAGAAACAAGCGCAGCCTCTTCACTGTCTCTCTGTCCCAAGTGTCTCCTCCAGATCACGTTCTTGCTCTCTTTCCCTCCTTCTTCTGGTCCTTTCTAGCTTCTCCTCCCAGCTCCGCTCCAAGCTTTTCTCAAGGTGGGGCAGGAAACCTGGAACCTCCCCTTTCCCTGGGACCCCCTGTTACAGTCGCATGGCTACACTGATTACCAGGGAAGATGGTACGTGAATAGGTGGTAACGTTGCTTATTCTGGAAACGAGCTCAGCTTATTCTAATAATTAGAATTTCTCCTAAATAAGGGTATGGATCTTAAGCATTCATAATTGTTGTAAATGTTATAATTGAAATGGTTTCTATTTACTTTTCAGAATCATTGTCCAGTGACATCTGGAAAGGAGACCTTGTATGTCACGGAGGTGGCACTCAGTTGGATTTTGAGGTCGTCAGTTGAACTGTTATGCTAAATTGTCCCTAGACTGAAGTTTGCTTGTGCTCATCAGCCAAAAGTCAGCTTCAGACAGATGAAAATAACTCTCCTCCTCCACAATTAACTCTGGACCAGCCAGAACAGTGAAACATTAAAATCACAGCACGGCACAGCTGCAATTGTTAGAGCCTGCCATTCTGCCCCATCACCTGGGGGAAACATGGCAACTGAAGCAGACAACAGAAATGGCAGAATGAGTAGACAGGGAATGACAGCTATTACGGCTCGTATAAACGGGCTAAGAGGTGGCAAACGAGGCAGGGGGAGGATAAGGAGAGAAACAACACATGAAAAGTGCCAACTGGGAGCCCTGGACATGAAAGACAACCTCTAAATGAAAATAATTCCGAAAGAGATGAACTCAGCGAAAGAAAGTAACTATGAAATTGAAGAAATTAGCCACAATAAAGTGTAAAAAAGAAATCTCCGAAATAAACTTGAGCAAGGCATCGTAGTACACATCTTACCTCTGTGTATTGCAAATCAAAGGAGGAAATGACAGGGATGAAAGCAACACACACTCATGTCTGAAGCATAAGTTAACTGTAGAAAAGCAAGCTTATTCAATGCAGTGGAAGTTGTAGGCAAAAGTATATTCTCAGCAGGAACTGATTTGCTGAGTGGGGCGAATCCTGTCCCCCACTGCTCAGAGTATTTGAGGGGAGCTATGCTGTCTTCATTTGGTGACTAATGCAATCAGCATTTCTACCTGCCTTTGCAATAAGGATGAGTTTACATGGAGATTTGTTTGAACTTCTAATTAGCTATACAATTAATTTTTTAAAACTTAGACTATTTCATGGAGGAAAGAATAAGCAGGCATTTATCACATTACATTTTATTATATAAGTAAATTTTCATAGAGGAGACGCAAAGAGTATGCCTTTTTATTAAAACATAAGATTAATCAATATTTTCATCAGTGAAACAATAAAACAGATCTAACTCTTAAAATTATTAACTAGATGAATTTCTAAACATGCTGTCTCAAATCCTGTAAAATAAGTGGCAAAGCTGTGACTATATACTTTTCCTGGTTAAAAAGAGATATCAAAAACTTTCATTTGAGTCTTCAAAGAGTCTGTAACCTGAAAAGAACAAAAACTGAAAGCCACTTTGTCAGATGTATTATCTGCTAAAATTGGAATGAGAAGCTAATTTAAATCTCATTTTTTATTTGCATCAGCATTTTGGTCCTTAGTACTCAAGAAAGTTGGAATCTTGGCTTTATTTTAAGTATTCTTTAATACAAATTTAAGAGCACTCATTGGTCAAGATAAGAAAATATAATAATAAAATAATAACAGCAGCAAATATTTAATAACAACTATCACCAGTGACATCCTGTTCAGAGTGTTTCGTACATAACATCCATCTAACCTGCCAAGAGAATTTTAGGGGCCAGGTGCTATACCCACTGCCTTTGACATATGAGTTCTGGAGCATTTAGCTATCAAGATCACACAGCCAGCGAGTATCACAAGAGTGCTGTAGCCAGGATTCAAACCTAGCCGGTCTTGCCCTGCAGAGAGCTTCAAGCCATCACACAAGTTGTGGTTTACATGTCTTGTATTAAAAACTAGCCCTTAATTACTGACTATGTTGTCAGGTAGGGTGGGGGCACCCCAGGACCCTCAAACCCTCAAAACCTGCCTGCTCTAAATAGGTCCTGCCATCTACAGCATCATGACAAAACATACTCTAGTGCTTAACCCATTCAGCAGAAAATAAGTTTAACACATTCGGTGCCCAATACACACAAGTGAACAGAGAGAATATAGTCCTCAAATCTAGCACCCAAAGCTCCCATCCCCCCGAGGCTGAATGCCCAGTCAAACAGGGTTGGTCCAAAGCAGAGCCACTGAGGATCAAAAACTTGCCACAAGTCTTAGACACTTTCTGGTAGAGACCTGCAGGAAAGGGACAGAAGGAAGCAAATGTGTCTAGAAGGAAAAGAACAAAATCAAATCAAGACAAAGGCTGCCATTGTCAGTCCCCCATCAGTTTCTCACCAATGCCTCGGTCTCTCTCAAGCGTCTCCTTCCATGGTGCCCAAGCCCCTGATACCAGTCCAAGGCCTAGAAGCAAGAGCAGCTTCTTCACACGTCTCTCTGCTCCAGGTACCTCCTCCAGGTCTCCTTGATCTCATTCCTCCTTCTCCCCCTGGTCTGCAGCTTCCCCAGGCTCAGCCCCACCCTCCTTTGGGTGGGGCAGGAAACCTGGAACCTCCCTCCCCTGGTAAAACTTGGCAACTGAAGCCCTGAGGGGGAGGGATAATAACAGAGAAAGTGCAAGGGACTCTGTGTGGACAATTGGTGAGTTGGTGGTGGGTCTACTGTAGTAGTAATAATACATGGGGACACCCCAAAATCTGGCAATTAAAAAATGAAAATTAAAATAATAATAATTTTCTACACTTTGAAAATTGACATCTAATTTTTTAAATCAATTTGGTTATGAATATGCAACATACTTGGGTTAGTATTGTAACAGGTACTATCAGTTATACTGAGAAGCATATCAGCTTCAGTAATCAACTCTGATGTGAAAAATTTCAAATATGTATCAAATATATTGACTTACCATGATTTTTTATTAGTTTCAGATGAACAACATAATGATTCTATATTTCTATATATTGTGCAGTATTCACCACAGTAAGTCTAGTTAACATCTGCCCTCACACAATTAGTTTTTCCTTATGGTAATAACTTTTGTGATATATTATCCTAGCAATCTTCAAGTAGACGGTAGTATGCGATACACGGTGTAGATTATATCCCCATGACAGTTGTAAGTGAACTCTGTGTCTTTTGACCCATTCATTTCACCACATCTGTCTACGGCAACCAAAAATAGTTCTTGGTGTCTATTACCTTGACTTTTTTGGAAGCTAGTTTTGTTCCGTCACATTCAGATTCCACATATAACTAAGAGCACCTGGTATTCACCTTCCTCTCTCTGGCTTATTCTACTTTATATAATACCTGTTAGTATTCATTGCCTGAAATTTAAATTCTATATTGAATTCTTCTTTGCTACATCATGTAAATCAACTGCTTGCCAGAGGCTAAGATGCAGATGTGTATGGAGATTGACTGAAATTTAGAATTTTAGTTGCCAAATTCATTTTCAAAGATCTCCATTTAAATTACTGAGTTCAATAATTATAAGCAAATTTTGTCATTCAAAAAACTATAAAGCTAAATAGAAATCCTCAAGCAATACAAAATCTGCATAACTGTGGTTCTCTCATGTATGTAAATATAGAAGGTTGGAAGAAGAAATCAGAGACCTTATAGATTTCCTAAAGTATACTAGGGCCTGGAATTTCATCCTAAATTTATATGCATGTAATTTTAATAATCATAGCATCTTTTTTTTTTTTTTTGCCAAATGGAATTCACAGATTGCCTGAAGATGTACTTTTGTTATATATTTACTAGGGCCTATGACCTGGTCCATTTCTTACCTTGTATGAGTATCCCAGAGAAGTTAAGTGACCTATCTGAAAATCAAAAGACTAGAAACAAAAGATTTTCTCCCCAAATTCCTAGATATTTATACACAATTTTAGCTGTAGATTTAAAATAGCTTTAAAAAGTATTTATTTATGCATCCAAAACTGGGGTAAAGGCCAGAGGTGCAGGAGGTGAGAGAAATCACCAGAGACAGAGCAGGAAGCAAACAAGCAGATTCACTAAAATACACTGCAGTGGGGAGACAGGAGAGATCTGCTGCGCCATGTGGGTCAGCTCCTAGGTGGGGATCAGATGTGCTGTGGTGGCTGTGGACAGTGCCACAGTGCTGCGCTTTAACCTGTTGCACCACCAGGGTGGGCCCCTAAGGCAGCTTCTTATTGGTTTATTTTTCAGTTATATGTGTGACTTATTTTGTACTTTTTGCAGAATTCTGTATGTTGTTATTAGTAATCTCATTCATAGTCATATAATAGCATCTATGACTCCCTTTAAATATCTTTGTTGTGAAGAAAATATAACTATAGAATTTTCATAAAGTATCATTTAGTATTTCCTGGGTGCAATATTTTGAAAAGTGATAAGAGAAAGTTTTATTTAATACAGAATAAAATTGCCCATTGGGGAAAAAAATGCATTATAATTCTTTGGCTTCCTACAAGTCTGAATTGTTCCTGCAAATTAAAATGGCTTTTACAGATCCAGCCAGTATCAAGAAGCTTCTCACGTAAGTGATGAAGTAGCTGTTTTATCTGGGTCTCATTTTCTCATCTAATCTCCTTAGCACTCTAAAGTTTAGTCTTGGAAAATTCTCATAGGCAAATACATAATTTTGTGTGTGTTTCTTAAATTTTATACCACATTACAGATTGTGATATTTTAATTAAAAAGATGGTTAAATCTAATTAAGAACTGAATACAGTGAAGAAACTCCATTGCATAAAAATACTGCTTTCGGGGCTCTCCCTGGTGGCACAACGGGTTAAAGCACAGCACTAAGAAGCTAACACCACTTCCGCATGAGTTCGATCCCACCCTGAAGGTGACCACCTGGCGCAGCAGACCTCTCCTGACCTGCCCACTGCTCCCCTCAGCAGTGTACTTCGTCAGTCAGCCTGTTCTGCTCCCCACTCTGTCTCTGGTGAATCCTCTCACTGCCCCTGCAACTCTGGCCTGTCCCCCAGTTTTGTATGCATAAATAAATAAATCTTTTTTTAAAATACTGCTTTGAGATACTAAGGTGGATTTCACAGTAAGATGTTTGTGTGTGTCAGAGTCTGAAAAGTGGCCCACACACCACCTGTGACACATGGAATGTATCAGCAACTCGGCGCCAGCCCCAGGCCTTTTCAGCCCCTTTGTATCAAGGCAAATCCCAGGGAAAGGGGCAGTTCCAGGGGACAGCTGGCCAGGGAGGTGACAGGTAACACTAGAGAAAAGATGGAGAGGAAGAAGCCTGGGACGAGGTTGGAGAGAACAGGAAGAGACCGGGAACAGGCCCATGCAGCAGAGACGTGAGGAGGCGTGCCTGCTTTCTGCACTTTGTCTTGGACCAGGATTTGGGGGACAGGGAAGGCGATACTTAAAACAGACGTGGGTGAGAGACCCACAATGGCAGCTTTTGCCTTGACTTTGACTTTGCTCTTCCAGACTTTTCCTGGTCCCGTCGGCCCCCTGTCTATGGTCCCCACCAGAAGCTGCTTTAGACATGTGGCAGCTTTCAGGCCTCAGTGACCCTGACTTGGCCAACCCTGCTTCACTGGGCATTTACCCACGAGGGGATCAGTAACTGGCTGCTTCATTTGGAAACCAAATTTCCTCTGTCACTCATTGCACACTAATTGTATTAAAGGTCCTCTCCTTTAAGTTCTTACACATTAGTGCAAGTTTTGTCTAGAAGTGAAAGACGGCAGAAACCATTTAGAGCAGGCAGGTTTGGAGGACCCTGGATGCCGTTTTTCTGCGCTGCCAACTTTCTGTTATGCTCTAGCTGTGCCTGTTTGCTAGGCTCTAGGGCTTCTTACTGTGGCTGTGATAATCCTTCTATTACATTGTGTTTTATTTACCGGTCATCCATCTCAGATGACTTAAATCTCCTTTAATACAGAGATCAGACTGCATTTTTCTCTCCCCTTTCCCACCCCAGGTTACAGAATAGTTACTGCCACAACTGAGAATCCATTGTCCAGAAATCGAGAGGTGTCAGGCCCTCCCTGATGGCATAAGGAATTATATCTCAGCACTATGAACCTATCTGCGGTCACTGCAGCAGGGAGTTCGATCTCTGACCAGGGAGTGACCCACATGGCACAGCAGACCTCTCCTGTCTCCCTGCTGTTCCCCTCAGCAGTGGATTTCAGTAGATCTGCCTGTTCTGCTCCCCACTCTGTCTCTGGAGAATCTTCTCACTGCCCCTAAACATCTGGCCTGTACCCCAGTTCTATAGGCACAAATAAATAAATCTTTTAAAAAAGATAAAAGAAATTAAGAAGTGTTGTTATCCTACTGGAGAGAAAATTATCCCCAGGTCACAGTATAAAAAGAGAACCTGAGCCAGGGCACAGAAGACACACAGGTGTTGGGAAATCACAAAAGCTTTGAGTAGAAAACAACATGCGAATTATGCTTCAGCAGATGGGCAGGAGATTGATGTGTAAATGCTAGAAAATGGAAGGCTTGAGAGAAAATATTGAAGAAATGATCAGAAAACTTAGAGGAAAGTTTGACACCAGATCTAGAATACCTTGGGGTGTAAGCAGTAGGTTATGGCTAAACAATGAAGGAATTAGTGAACCATGTTTCAGAAAAACCACATTTGCAGAATATTGCAAAATGTAGTCTAAGGGGAAAAAAAGTTTAGAGACTATTAATCATGCCAATGAAATTCTGCCTCTGTCCCCCAAAAACCTAATAACTGAATGGATTAATCATGTTTTTTTACAGATTTGTTTATTTATGCATACAAGAATTGGGGTAAAGGCCAGAGGTACAGGGGGTGGGAGGGTGAGAGGCAGAAACAGAGTGGAGAGCAGAACAGGTGGATCTACTGAAATACACCACTGATGGGAGCAGCAGGCGAGACAGGAGCGGTCTGCTGCACCCTGAGGGTCAGCTCCCTGGATGGGGATTGAACTCATGCTGCAGTGGCTGCAGACAGCTTCATAATGCTTCACTTTAACCCCTTGCACCAGCAGGGAGAGCCCTGAATAGATTATACATTTTTAAAGACAAAGTGGCATACTAAAAGGAGGTAGAATTGAATCCGAGATACTTGGTCTCCAGTAACTTTGTGAAGTTCAGTAGTCACTGAAGCTCTCTATGAACCTCTCTCTGTTTTCAGGTTATTAACTTGGAAAATTAAATATTCTGCTCATACCATATGGCTATTGAGATCACATGAGAAAAATATGAAATGCTATAAAATTTGCAACTCACAATAAAACTAATTATCATTGTAGTGTTGGTTTAATGAATCACAATGTCCTCTTAAGCATATGGAGTCCAGATTATAAACTTCTAAAAACAAGGGCTGATTTCTTGTTCAAATGCATAATCATTATTAAAATATATATATATATATAATTTATGAATCCCCTTTCTTACCCATCCAAATGGCAATCCTCTAGCTATCATTGTCTTATACTCTTTATTTATTCTGATGCTATAAAATCAAACAGTAATTAAACATACAGTTAAACATACAGCATTCTCTCTATACAATTTTTATTGTAAAAATATATGCTTAGCCTAATGGGTTAAATAATTTGTAGCAATCTGGTAAAAACATCACAAAATAACTTGAAATGCATGAATTAAATTTGTCCTTGGATAACTTTATTCCCAATGAAAATAATATGAGACATGATCTACAGTTAGATTTAAAAGAAAATATGCAAGAGAAAGCCAAATCTATGTTCCAACTTGTTCTTGTGACAAATTGTAGAAATATACATAAAATGTTAAAAATTGTTTTATGATGCTGTTAATTTTCTGCAACCAGAGCTAGAGAGCAATTATATAATCAAGAATCAACTGTAAAACCAATGAATTATCAGGCCAGTAGAAATGTATATCTAGGATCTCCTGCTGGCCCAGGGTTTAAAATCTCAGCTTATCAAGCTATCCACAGCCACTGCAGCCAAAGCTTAATCCCCAAACAGGGAGCTGACCCACAGGGCACAGCAAACCTCTCTTGCCTCCCTGCTGTTCTCCTCAGCAGCGTATTTCAGTGGATCTGCCTGTTCTGCTCCCCTCTCTGTGCTGAATCCTCACTTCCCACAACTCTGGCCTGCACCTCTGTTCTTGTATGCATAAATAAATAAAAATTAAAAGGAATAAAAAGTGTAGCTCAAAGAAACTTTCAGATTCCATAATTATTTCTCCTAATAGTAATTTTAAAGTATAATAACTTTGTGAGTGTAAATTTTATCTATCTATAGCTATAGACGAAACTATTTTTATTTTTTATTAAGTGACATCACTTACTTATCCATCCATACGCAGCGTGTGATCTTGGTGCCAAAAACTGCGCTGCATTACAGCAATGCATACCCCTGACCTTGGGACTTTATATTCACATGAAGAATAGACACTGAGGGAAACAAGGTAATAGAGGGTATTAAACTTCGGTGATCCCAAATACTGTAAAATATAACATTTTGCAGATGTCATCTCCTTTGATAGTATACTTAATAAGCCTATATTTACCTACCATTTCTCATCCTTAAAATGTTTCCCACATTTTAATTTTCTCTCATAACCCCATTGCCATATTCAGTCCAAAAAAAAAAAAAAATCAAGAATGGAAGGATGAGAGAGTTTCCCCGTACTGCTATGGATATATTTTTTTTATGACATTACAAAGCAATTATTAAATAGTTAGCAAACAAAATAATAAACAAGTTTAAGGATATGAACTATTTTTCTGAAGCATTTTAAAATAGATATTTAAGAACATATTCATCATTGAAAATACAGCCTCAGAGCTATGGAGAGGAAGAATTATCCAAATCCACATAAATTTTTACAATGTAAGAAGGAGTAATTCATTGTGTCCACATATTATAACTTCTCTAGAGAGTACTATATAATGTCATTCTGAATGTTAACTAGCCATAAAAGATTTTGTCCCCAAGCACTGTATAAGATCGCCTAATTAAATGGTATTCTAATATTCCAGATTAACTAAAGATTAATGACACTGATTGAGATCTAAAGTAGTGCTCCCAAAATTATAAAGTTATGCAAATGAGTGGCAAATTAGCAAAATTTGATTTAAACATTGAGCATAAGTCATAGAAAAGCAAATAATCAATATTGGTGATTTCTTATAATACCCACTTTCTCAGATTAATTTATTTTTCCTTTGTACAAAATGTAAATTCATTTATTTCTTTAGTTAGAGGGAAAAAAGGAAAACAAAAAAACCGGGATGACAATACAAGTTAAAAGAGACAGAGAGGGCTCTCCCTGGTGGCGCAACAGGTTCAAGCTCCGGCACTGGCACTGGGAAACTGTAGCCACTGCAGGACCGGTTAGGTCCCAGCCAGGAAGCTGACCCCTAGGGCCGGCAGACCTGTCCTGACCCACCTGCTGCTCCCCTCAGCAGTGTGTTTCAGTACATCTGCATGTTCTGTTCCCCGTTCTGGTGAATCCTCTCACCCACCACACCACTGGCCTGTACCCCAGTTCTGTAAGCATAAATCAGTAAACCTTTAAAAAAGAATTAAAAGAGAGACAGAGAAACTGAAAGTGTTATCATTCCCACGATAAGTAAGCCTCACTAATTCCATTAGAACACCTTTCGGTAGCAAATCTTGCCCTAGTCCTTTTTAGTTTGTCCTTGAAAATCACACATTAGATAACTCACCTTCCCTTCTCCCCATATTCTTGTTCAAAGTTGCCAAGTCTGTGTGGACAGCACGCAGGTCCTCCGAAGCTCTCCTCAGGAAGATCCGCCATCTTGGTTTCTGTGAACACACTTGAAGCACCCAATTCCCAAAGGCAGTTCCACCTGACGGACTCAAGTTTGTTATCTTCTCCTGATTTCCACCTGTTGAAAGAGACTATCAAGTATTGCATTTCATTGAAAATGTGATGGTTTTGAAAAGAAAATATCTGTTCCTATTAAATACAATGTTCCTAGATTTTTCATAAAGTACATTTCCCCTAATCTAAGGGATTAAATAAATTGACTCCCAAAAAGTATCATTTAAATTGAGAAGTGAAGATTAAGAA
>NW_004567108.1:6876716-6883908 GCF_000260355.1 Condylura cristata | reverse complement strand
CTCTGGTGAATCCTCTCACCCTCCACATCTCTGGCCTGTACCCCAGTTCTATATGAATAAATAAATAAATCTTTAAAAAAAATACAAAAGAGAAAGAATATTTCCAAGGATCTTCAGAATTCCTCCTAGTTGAAGATATGTGGAGAACTAAAGATTGTCAGCTATCTGAGGAAACTTTTAACAAAAATGATAGAAACAAAATCTAACAAATTATCTCAGTAAACTTTTTAATGGAAAAGGCAGGTAGTAAAACTGACAAGGAGTAGAACCAAAGGAACAGAAACCTTTCAAAAAGGACGACCTTTAGTGCCTTCATAGAGACAGATATGGAAATCATTTTTTAAAATGAGAACCAACAAAAAAGGATCACATGGAAGGGAACATTCCAACATAGGAGCATACAGCTGCCTTGACTGACAGCTGCTTTAACCAGCTTTGTTCGGATCTTGTGGGCGTCTCACTAAGTTCTGCCCACCAAGCACTACGCAGGTGTTGGCCATGGAGCTGGTGTGTGCGTAATTTATTGAAAGTGTCCTCAATGGACAGATGTGCTTTTCTTTCGTTTGTCCTTTCTGATGACTGGTATGGTGACGTGTTTGTGGAAATTCAACCAGCTGTCTCTGCCAGTTTGAACCAAACGAACAATATAAAAGTGACAGGAATAACATGGAAGAAAATGTTTCCACAAATGCATGAAACTGTCATACAAGCCCAGCACTGCTGACATCTGGCCTCTGTATATGACAGAATAAAATTGTGGATGGTTTAACCACTGTCTATTTGGATTTTCTGTCATATTTATCATCAGAACTGTTTTAGCCATCTCTATTTCAGGCTGACATCATTCAGTACTAAGAAATACCAAAAACAAGGACATCCCTGGTGGTGCAATGAGTTAAAACATAGCATTATGAAGCTATCTTCAGCCACTGCAGCACAAGTTCAGTCCCCAGCCAAACAGCTGACTGACATGATGCAGCAGACCTCTTCTGCCTCACCTGCTGCTCCCCTCAGCAGTGTACTTCGTAGATCTGCCTATTCAGCTCCCCACTCTCTCTCTGGTGAATCCTCTCACCACCCCTGCCCTTCTGGCCTGTACCCCAGTTTTGTGCATAAATAAATAAATAAATATTTTTAAAAAGAAGAAAATACCCAAAAAAAAGAAGAAGAAGAAGAAGAAGCGGCTTCTTGGGGAAGGAAAGAGAGTTCAATTTTGAATATGTGGAATTTAATTTGCTCATGTTATCAGTGAATCAGGGATATCAGTGAAATGAGAAGGCCTGAGTCACAGATTTAAGAAATCAACAGAAAATTAGTAATCTGATACAGAAGAAGAAGCAGTAGGGAGACTAAAAAATAGTGACTAGGAAACCACAGCATTTGGGAAGCTCAAAAGTCAAGATTAGAGCTTCTTGAAGAATCAAGTGGTCAGCAGTAACAGGTATTAAAATATCCAGGACAGTGAGTGGCGAGTCTGTCTCCTGAATTAAAAGATCCATTATTGGCAACATAGGAGAACACAGTTTCATTAAATAAGAGGATTTTGGAAGGAAGATTGAATGTGGGTGAGGTCACGGGGCTGGTCAGTCATTGTAGATCATTCAGGCACTCAGGAATCTTGACTCCATGCTCGGCCTGCCCATTGTGGAGCTCAAACTTCCCCCAAAGGGCAACCTAGTAGACACCATCCCATCCCACCACACAATAGGTATGTGCCACCTTTTTGTTTTGCAATTCTATTCAATTTTGTTCATTGTTTTGAGACATGTTAGATTTGGGGGTGGAAGTTCATCTTTCAACACCATGTGGCTCAGAGGAGAACACAAATTTAGCAGGAGCTCTTGAAGCCCCTACTTAAATCCTCAACCCCCTAAATATGTATACAGAAGCTACAACTTCCGGTAGCAGGGAACTCAACTTCAGCACCATTGATGTTATGGGCCAAAATGATTCTTTTCATTGGAGAAGGGGTTCTGGTCTGTGTTGACAGGACACCTAAGAGAACCAGATGACAGAACCAGCATCCTGGCCAGGTGTGACTATCAAGAACGGCCCCAAATATGTGTGATGAGGGAAGAGGGCAAAGTTGCCACTTTTAACCACCACAGTCCTCGGGTAAAAGTAAAAATGTGTCAAAAATTTGCTGGGTTCCTTCCCTCATGGTCAAGATTTAATGCCCTAGGCATTTTTTTACCTAGAGTTTAAATGGCTGACATCAGTTACTTTGAGCACTTTGTAAACTTTCATGTTCTTCATCTTTTCCTCTTTATTAATTGCTTCCTTAGACCATATGGCAGTTGGTTCATGCTGATAAAATGGCTGTCTATTCTTCCTTTCAGCTATCATCCTGTCTGCCTTGAGACATCAATCTGCCTAGCCCTCTCTCTGCATTCCAACCCATCTCAAATTCCACAGCCAGCCATGTTAAGCAACATACTTTTGTTTTTCATTTCTGCCTTGTTATTTGAAATCTTTCTTTTGTCCTTCTTTCTATATACTATCTTCTTTTTATCTTGTTCATCTGCCCAAATCCATGCATTGTTAAACACTCCGTCCAAGAAATCTCTCTGGCTCTCATATTATGGGTCAGGTTCCTTGCTAATACACTTCAGAACACCATAGGTTGACTTTAATCACCATGTGCATCACACTCGGAGTTGACCCATTTGACACAGCTATGAGATCCTTGAAGCTAGAGTCTTTGTCTTCTTTTTTCTGTTTAGCTGTTTTCCTGAATCCAAAGTGAATAGGAATTGTGCCACACAGAAGCAGTGCAAACTACGCTTTTGACTTAGTTTTACTCTATTGTGTTCAGACACAATGGAAGCTGTTAGGAATTTCATTTACACCTTGGTACCTTGAAAATACATCACCTTCAACTCTATATATTTTGTTCAATTCATTTTTTTCTTCTATCCATTTATCTGCTCATCAGGAGAGATGAAAGTAATGGGAACAACATATTCTGCTCAAGACCTGGTTAATAATTGCTTCTATCTGACAATGCAATAGCAGCTTTCCAATTGGAGGCAAGCTGCTTATTCATTGATTGATAGCCCAAATGGAAATTATTTCCCTTCCTCTCTCAGGAAGGTTAGTCACAGTTCTAAGGGAGGTTTTTCAAGACCTCTGCTCGAACACTCTACATAAAGTTAATCAAGGATAATGGATACAGTGTAATTGCATGTCACTACTGAATGTCCTAAATAACTCATTTCCATTTTTGTTCAATTGAGGTTATATAGGGTGATCTGGAGCTATAATAGCATCGATTGAGCTGAAAACCAGAAGACATAAGGCACTGTGCCATTATCGACGGTAAAACACTATCCCATTTACCTTTTATTTAAATCCAAGCAACAGAAGAATTAACTTAAGATTTTCTAAATGAAAATCATATAAAATTGGGGAGAAGAGAAAGCTTCCCTTATATTTTAACATGATTCGTGAATCCTATTTATTTTCATAAGGGAAAAATATATACAAAAGTATATAATTTGATGTAATCTATATCAAGATCGTCTTAGCATCATCTACTTCATTTAAAAATAATTTAACCACATCCTGAAGTCGTTTTAAGTTTTTCTAGTCAATAAATATCATCTGTTTCTTTGCTTGATAAACAGAGATTGGACATACTTGGTTTAAAAAAACCTTGATTTCCAGACTAGCAATTTTGGTTCCTCTGCTCTACTCCTTTGAAATCAGAGAAATTCCTTAAAGACAACTTTTATTTTTGATTGTTGCTGTTGTTATTTTATTGAGATATGGGTTTGTAGCACTACATTTGATTTAGATGTAGCTCCTCTCCCCTTCAGACATGTGTTACCATTACCACACACACCCACCACCACAGCGCCCATAACCCTCCACCTTATTCCAGTAGGTTCCTCCTTAATTTATTCCCATACCTTTTCTTTTCTTTTCCTTTCTTTTCTTTCTTTTCTTCTCTTTTTGCTTTAAGATTTATTTTGTATTTTTGTGTGCATACAAGAACTGGGGTACAGTCCAGAGGTGCAGGGGTGGTGAGAGGCTTCACCAGAGACAGAATAGGGAGCAGCAGGCAGATGGCCAAAGTACACTGCTGAGGGGGGCAGTGGAGAGACAGGAGAGGTCTGCCGCGCCATGTGGGTCACTCCCTCGCCTGCTATCAAGCTCATGCTGCAGTGGCTTTCAACAGCTTGATAGCATGAGACTTCACCCCTGTGCCACCAGGGAGCCCCCTCCCCCCCATACTTTTTCTCTTCCCTTTGGTGTCCTCTGTCCTACAGACAGATTCCTAGTATTTCTTTCGGCTTAGTCTTGTCTATTTCCCTGTACTCCACACATGAATGAAGTCATCTGGTCTTTTTCCTAACTTATTTCATTTTGCAAAATCTTCTCCAGTTCTTCTCCATCTGTGTTATGGAAAATGGCAAAGATTTCTAAATATGAACTTTTCGAATGTTTAAGCTCGAGGAGGATCATGGAAAGAGACTGAAGGAAGAAGCAAAACCTTTCTCCATCTCTCAGTTCTTTTCCTTTATTCTTTTGTTTTCTGTTACATAATAATAATGGAATCAGAGTCCAGGGATGTATGACCAAAGAATTCTAACCATAAGATAAATTTTAGTTAATTGTCCCTGAAAAAAATGATTTTTTTTTATTTTGCTTTGATCTGTGGGTATTTTTTTTATCAATTGTCTACAAAGTGTTAAATGAAATAGTATGTTTGGTAACTATTTTGATTATGAATGTATTTTTCATTAATTTAATTATCTGAATTATACCTCTCCCAACATAGTATATATTACACAGGTTTTTTGGGTTTTTTTTTTTTGACACCGACAAATTTTATTTAACAAATATTTTTGAAGTAAATGCCCATACTGCCATTTATAATATCGTTGATCATCTGAACAGGATTTATTGTTCAGAGACTTGATCATTCTAAAAACATATTTATAAGAGCTACATGTCTCAGTCAATTTAGGTCAATAAACACTTACATAGATATTGTTTGTACTCATGGCATAAAGTTATACCTCAAATCCTGTACTGAATTGACCAAATTGCTTCAAATGACTAATACATTTATAAAGTAATGATCTCTACATTATTATTTGTTCTTTCCTCAGACCAGGCATAACAAGAGCTTTATGTTTATACATTACAGTTATTTAGATTCATTTTTCTTGAATATATTTTTTGTGTATTGATGAAAATCACCACCCAAGAAAGGAAGTATTTTCAGCAATAACACTGAGTATTTAATCTATCCCTGGTTTGTAGATGCATTTGGTTCTAATCCATGGAAACAGTTGCAGTCAAAACTAAAAGTGTAAATATGAATTAACTGATAATTTAGGGATGAATTTTACATTTATGCTTTCTACTGAAAAGTTCTATCTTCTTATGTTCATATTGGCTCTTCACATCACTCAACTGAGAGTATTTTGTTTCAGTGATTTTGCAACTCTGTTACTAGTTGGTAGGCATAAGAGGATTATTAGCTTCTTAAAGAATTAGGCCCAGCCACAACAGGTTAAAGTGCAGCACTATGAAACTATCCGCAGCCACTGCAGCACAAGTTCGAACCCTAGCGTGGGAGCTGACCCACATGGAGCCACAGACCTCTCCTGTCTCACTCACTGCTCCTCTCAGCAGTGTACATCAGTCCATCTGCCATTTTGCTCTCCGCTCTGTCTCTGGTGAATCCTCTTGCCACCCATGTACCTCTGGCTGTACCCCAGTTCTGTTTGCATAAGTAAATAAATCTTAAAAAAAAAAAAAATAGCCCCTGGGGCCTCCCTGGTGGCGCAGCAGGTTAAAGCACCGCACTGAGAAGCTAAAGCCACTTCCGCATGAGTTCGATCCCCGCCTTCCCCGGAGGAGACCACATGGCGTGGCAGACCTCTCCTGACCCGCCCACTGCTCCCCTCAGCAGTGTACTTCGTTGATCTGCCTGCTCTGCTCCCCACTTTGTCTCTGGTGAAGTCTCTCACTGCCACTGAGTCTCTGGCCTGTACCCCAGTTCTGTATGTACAAATAAATAAATCTTTAAAAAAAAAAAAAAATAGCCCCTCTATCACGAACACATTCGCTCTCTAGCTCATAATCTTCCTTGCTCTGAAGGTGACTTCAAAATAAATATAATCTAAATTCCTCTTGATTACTGATAGCGTGACAATCTTCCTCTTTCCCATCCCTTTCCTTGCAACCAATCTGAGGTTTAATATCTAAAGTATGTTTTTGTATAAAACATATCCGTGTTTCATTTTTATACCTACTCTGACAGTGTCTGTCTTTCAGTTGGTGAATTTCGATTATCTAGATATTAGATCGTCATTGATATCGCTGGATTAGCATTGACCATGTTTGCAATTGGCTTCTATTTGTGTGTTACCTGCCCATCTGTTTTCTGTCTTCTCTGTTTTTAGCTAAAAACATGAGTTACTTGTATCTCCTCTCAGTGTATAAATTACACTTTTTATAATTTTTAACAGTTGCCCAGAGCTTTCAGTACTCATTTCTAGCTAATCCTTTATCAAGTGACACAATGTTTATCACATGTAGGACAGGTACCTTATGTCGGTTGGTTCCTAATCGCTCCTCGATTCATTACTTTTTCTTTTGACTTGCATTGCTTTGACCAGAATTCTCTGTTCTAAAGGAATTCATGTCTTTGTTCCTCCTTGGAAAAGGTTTTTTTTTTCCCTTGGGTTCTTTAAAGATTTCTCTTTTTTTGTCTTTGGTTTTTCTTCAGTTTAAACATCATATATCTATGGGAGAGATAGGATTTTTTTTTTCCTTTTGGTTTGCTTATTTGGTTTGGATTTTTAGTATTTATAATGGATGGTGTTTTCTGTGCTTCCCAGACATGTGGTTAGTCTACCACTAATTTGCCATTAATTGTGGAAAGGATTTAGTCACTACAACTTCCAATAATTCTTCTCTTTTGCTTCATCTTTCTTCTTACTATGGTATTCTACTTTCATGTCATATCACCTCTTGTTTAATGCCTATGGTTCCAGAAGCCTCAGCTCCAGGTACATAGACCTCAGTCATTCCTGTGTCTACCCACTCTCTCCAGATTTAAGGGTACTGGTTTGACCTATGATCTCTCAGTTTTCTTTTAAGAAAAATCATTGATTTTTAATTTCCTTACTTTTATCTTTAATGATGGAAGGATGGCTTCTATACTTTTTTTTTT
>NW_004567108.1:6866913-6876379 GCF_000260355.1 Condylura cristata | reverse complement strand
CCTCCGGGGCAGGCGGGAATCGAACTCATGCGGAGGTGGCTTTAGGTTCTCAGTGCAGTGCTTTAACCCGCTGCGCCACCAGGGAGGGCCGGCTTCTATACTTTTTAATGTGAGAATTAAATCTGAAAATGTGCATTGTAAAATTATTATAAAATTAAAACAGTCAATGATAAATTTACACTAAACCTTGTGTAACTTGCAGAGTTGAACAGTTCACACAAATGTCTATGCCTACTTCAACAACATAACAGAGCTACAGATGTAGAAACTAGAGGTCCTAGAAGAACACACTTTCTAAAAGCAGCTGCATAAATTGAAGGAAGAAAAAATTCCAGAAGTTCCTGACTGCAAATTCTACACTGTTTCCATCATAAAAGATGTATATTCAAACATCTGTGATAAATATCCTCTACTCAATCGTCAACAATGCAAAGCAGTAACACGTTCATGGAATTACTGTATTGGATGAAGATCTAGTAATAGAAATCAATTACTTTTTCCTGGAAAGTAGACAGAATCAGATCTGCAAGTGGCCCCTCCAAGAAACTCCAGGAGTCAAAGCTTAATTCATTCCTACTTTCAAAATTACCATGAAAACAAAAGATGAGCCCTCCCTGGTGGCTTAGGGGGTAAGTCTCAGCACTACGCAGCTATCCACAGCCACTACAGCACAAATTCGAGCCCCAGCCAGGGAACTGACCCACAGGGAACAGCAGAACCCTCCTGTTGCAACTTCTGCTTCCTTGGCAGTGGATTTCAGTACATTTACCTGTTCTGCTCCCCACTTGTCTCTAGTGAAGCCTCTCACCCCCAGCACCTCTGGCCCGTACCCCAGTTTTGTGTACATACATCAATAAATCTTTAAATATATATATATACCCCAAACTAACCGTGATCCTAGCCAAGCATGCCCTTGTATTATACGACACACAATAATAAATAGAAAAGCTTAATTCTTCGTATAACATGAGCTACTAACACCTAATATGTCATTTTCAAAAAGGAGCTATGTTTTCATTGCACCAATTAATTATTGATTACCAAGCATCATGCAATGCTTAATATGCAGATTTCTTTCATGCTAATAACTTCTTATATGGTTCTGGGTTATATACTGTATCCCAATATGTTAATCACATCTCAGTTTTCATGGGATATTTGGATACAAAATATGTTTCACATGAGAACACACCAACGACTCTGCACAAGTTGGCAGAAAGGGACCTCCACTCACCACTGGCCACAAAGGCCAGCAGAGTAATTTGAGAAGCTGCGCATATTGCAGCAATTGTCCAAAGAACAGAAGACTGTCCAAGTAGGTAATCAATCTGTTGGTGCCACGCAGAGAAAGCATCCAAGCAACCATGCCATTGGCAGAGAAATCCGGGCCAGCAGACTGGCGAGGGGGTTCAAAGCAGATGGAGAGAGCTATAGCCACCTGGAATATTTCTCAGAGTCAATTAGCAAGCACCAGTAGTGTGGTTCTGGCTAATTCTTCAAACCATGGAAAGGAAAATGACTCCGTTAGAATATAGTTTGGATTTGAAAGAAAGGGAGAGGGAGATTTGAATGCAGCCTTGACTCCTACCAGCTCCCTCCTCCCAGCACCTCATGCCCCACCCATCCTAGATGCCATTAAGGATGGTCTTAATTCCTCCCTACAATCTTGTCTAAGTTGCAGAGTGGAAGAGTTCACACTGACAACTCCTAAATTTTGCTACCAAGTAGAATGGTTCATATGGATTTTAATCTTCTTACCTTACTCTTTAGTATAACTCACAAAATGTTTTCTCGTGTTTAGCATAAAAGAGACAGAGAAACAGGTGGGGGAAGAGGAAGAGAGAGAAACACATGTTTAGCTTAAGGAAATGGATCGCACAAATGTGGAGGTAGATGTCCAACATGCAGAGTAGGGAAGTAGGCTGCAGACCCAGGAGCTAAGCCTGAGTGCAAAGAAGGCCCCTTGGGGAGGAAGGATGATGCCTTGTGTTCTAGATGGGGTTTTCCCCATTGTAGGAGGACGCCCGCTTGAGGGAGGCTAATCTGCTTTACTCAACCCACCAGAACACTTCTTTCTAGAAACATCCAGAATAGTATTCAAATATCTGCAGACCATGGCCCAACCACGTTGATACAAAATTAGCCATCCCACTATGGAATCCAAGTCTTCCCCCAATGCCTTACCGCTAACAACTTCTGAACACACTTCTGAATTTTAAAAACTGTTTAGAAGAATTTATTGCAAGTTGATAGGAAAAAAACTTAAACTACACAATAGGTCAAGTTATTCTTTGTATGCAAATCTAAGATATAAAAACCATAGTTGCTGCTATGTATTAATTATCTACCATATCAAAGAGATCTAGTGCCAGATGTTTCATCTTTATCCTCAAAAATCCTCATATGCTTTGGGAGGCTGTTGCTGATAACACAGGCACTAATACAGGCAATCATTTTTTTTTTTCTTCTCTATTTCAAATCTAAGAGAAAAGAAATAGCTCAGAGAAATAAGGGGGTTAATCTGGGCTTGGGTCTATTTGAAGCCAAACTTTTGCTATTGAAAGGCAAGTGGACATATTAAAATAAAGTGAATTTTTATGCCTAGCTTCATAATTGTGAAACTTCAATAATCAGAATAAGAATTCAACTCTTAACATTCAGCCCAGTAAGAAAGGGTTTCAGGAGACCACACTGAACTAATTTTTTCTTGCCATTTACTGCTGGCATTCATTTCCGTTTCATTTGCTTTACGTGTTGTATTTCATTTCAAATTGCTTCCACTGTTACTAAAAATGAATCTAGAGCATAAAGAAAAAAAAATATATTGGCAAGTTATTTCCAGTTCCTTAAATGAGATTTCCAGGGCTTCTGTCACTTTAAAACAGAATCGTTTCCTTTTCTATCCTTAGAAAATTACATAACTAATGATTAAAGTGATTGTAGCTTTCCTTCTGTTGGAAAATGTCCCTCATGATCTTCTATCTTTCTCACTCCCAATAGGCTCTCCAAGTCTTCTTAATGAAATCCAACAAATTAAAATATTCTGGAGTAATATCTTTCACCTCTGCTTAAAAAATGAAATGCATAACTGGAAATGTTGGGTATTGTCAAAAAAAAAAAAAATGAGGTTATGTTTGCTCCCTCAGACCCAGGACTAGGATTCATTCACATACGATTGTCCCTGAGAAGTTCAACTGATAGACTGATAGTATCCTGTTCACAGTCACAGAAAAGGAGGCACGGACCCCCCAGGGGGAGCTTGAGCTTGAAGGAGGGGAGCTTGGGCTGGTGACTGG
Source organism: Condylura cristata (assembly GCF_000260355.1). Classification (NCBI taxonomy): domain Eukaryota; kingdom Metazoa; phylum Chordata; class Mammalia; order Eulipotyphla; family Talpidae; genus Condylura; species Condylura cristata. Next base: position 6,873,083 of record NW_004567108.1, on the reverse strand, counting down.
AGTCAGGGGCCAGCACTGGTTCTGGGAAAGCGAGAGACGGTGGCGGGAAGCCCAGACTGGACGGGCCATCCCGGCTGAGGAAACAGCTTTAGGGAAGTGTCAGCACCTGACCTGCGGGGCCCCAATACCAGCCCCTGCACCTGGCAGAAAGCGGGTCTATGCCCGCCAGAGCTGTGCACGCACCCCGCTGCACCATGCCAACAGCAGGGAGACAAAGAGGCAAACACTGACCTGCTCTCACTTGTGCGCCCAGTGAGGTCCCCATCTTGAAAGAGTCCAATCGGGAAGCTGGAAGAGTGTGGACTAAGTCTGAGGTATCAAGACAGCGCAGGCAGGGAATCCCTGCAGAAAGATGCTGGACTGCCTCTTTGGCTGGAAAACGGGATAACTACCAACTTCTGTGTTAAAATCAGAGACGTGCTTTCTTCTTTCCCTCTCACCTGGCACGTCATCCCAGCGGCATACATATTTGATCGTCAAGCAAGCTTGATGTCTTCTCCATTGTTAACGTGCAAGCAATTTGCCTCCATCCTGATCCTGCCTAACCCTGGTGGGCACAACCTCCCTAAGCATGAAGCAACGGTTGCAGTGTGCAGAAGAGCAAGCTCAAGCCCACAGCCCCGGCTGAGTCCTGCTGCAGCCAGGCTTGTCTTACTTCGATGGTGTTGGCCAACACAAAGCGACACTTCTCATGCCACTGAGGGCTCCTTCCAGCTGACCAGTCAATGGTCTTAACAAAATGTCCTTCCCCTGATTTAATTGTGATGAATCCTCTTTTTATTGTTGTCATGTTATCAGCGGAACGTCTCGGCACATATCCTAGTCCACATTTATAATGTCATTGATTCAAGAGTGCGAGTTCATGGCCTTGTATTTAGATGGCTATGAGTGCCCAGCTGGAGTGATTTTCTAGGAGTGCATGATTCCAATAGAAACATTCTTCTTAGGGGTGCATATTTAAATTTAATACCTAGAGTTTATTGAAGATTCTAATTATAATTCATGTTTACATTACACATTTTCAAACCACTCTTTTTATTACTACTCATCCAATTTCATCACTGCTTAACTGTGAAAACATAAGTATTATACCCTCAGTGTTAGGGGTTACAAAATAGAAAAAAGCTTCCACAAAATCATATTTATACAAACACAAATCTTTATGCTTTACGGGTTATTGTTGGGCAAGGAGGACTAATCTTTTTCTCTTTTTTTCAAATTTTTAAAGATTCATTTACTTATGCATACAAGAACTGGGGTGTAGGCCAGAGGTGCAGGGGTGAGAGGACTCACCAGAGACAGAACGAGGAGCAGAACAGGCAGATGTTCTCCCACTACTGCGGGGAGCTCTAGGGAGACAGGAGAGGTCTTCTGCGCCATATGGGTCACTTCCTGGCCGGGCATCAAACTCCTGCAGCAGCAGTGGCTGCGGACAGCTTCTTAGTGCTGATTTTTCACCCCTTGCACCACGAGGGAGGGCCAGACTAATCTTTGCTATCCTTCTGTATGACATCTGATGTATACAAAGCTGCAGAGTTCAGAGTGACTGTGAGCAAGTCACAAGGACCAATTCATCACTCAGCACATCCAGAATAGTCCCCGAAACTTCGTTCGTTACCTCGTGCACCCCCCACCCATTGCTGCCAGGAAACAAGGCACCAGGCATGACCTCCCAAAAGGGGTCTGGATGCTTGGGGTGTCAAGGTATTCGAGACACGGGCATTTAGGATGAGGCTGTAGATACCTACCGTGGAATACTGCTCAACTGCTTAAAAAGATGGCATCTTGTCACTCGGAACAGCATTGGAACCGGAGGGGATTGTGCTAAACAAAATATGTCAGAAGGGAAAAAGACAGATACGGCATGATTTCACTCATGTGTGGAAAATAAACAAAAGAACAGTCTAAACTAAAGCAAAACAAATCCTAGAAATCTGACCGTAGCATTGAGGCTACCACAGCGTAACAGTGCGGGGATGTGAAGCAAACGATCAGACAAGACCCAATATCTGGGATGCAGGATTATGAGTGTTTTGACAGTGGACATGGCATTTTAACAAACATATGAACAGGTGTGAATCGGCACCCCCAAATTAAATACAGTGATGCAAACCAACATTACCTCAGTAAAAAGAATGCTTTTTTTTTTTTTTTTTTCTAAAGAAATGTCATGAGGCTTTAGCAAGCAGATCTGTCCACTTGAGACCAGGAACGTGACCCCTTCGAGTCAGCTCCACAAAGCAGAGCAACCCAAGCAGGGATAAGGCTTCCCCTTTTTTTTTTTTTTTTAAAGATCTACTTATTTATTTGTGTATACAGAACTGGGGTACAGGCCAGAGGCTCAGGGGCGGTGAGAGGCCTCACCAGAGACAGAGTGGGGAGCAGAACAGGCAGATCTACAAAGTACACTGCTGAGGGAAGCAGCGGGTGGGCCAGGAGAGGTCTGCCGCGCCATGTGGTCTCCTCCGGGGCAGGCGGGAATCGAACTCATGCGGAAGTGGCTTCAGATTCTCAGTGCTGTGCTTTAACCCGCTGCGCCACCAGGGAGGGCCAAGGCTTCCACTTTTAAGCACAAAGTAAGTGTGAGAGCTGGGGAAAGGAAGGACTTAGGGGTGTCAGATGTGGATCATGGGAGGCAAAATGGGCTTTTCATTGGCTTTCTGTACCTGGTCATAAGTCCCATATTTCATATTGCAGTTAGATTCCACTTCTGGGGGAGATTTTCACACGATCATGAAGGGAACTTGTCTTGGAGCTATATCTGGGCCTCTCCAGTTTCAACACTACATTTGTGAAAGCTCCTGGAACACAAAGAATATAAAGAATATCAGCACAGGGTTTTGGTTTTTTCTGACATTTTGCCCTGGAGGCTGCCCGGTTACACATGTAGGTTTTGCTCGGCCTTCTCCTGAGGCCTCGGAATGTGACCACAGCATGATGTGTGGAAAGCACTCTCCTCAAATGAACCCAGATCTCAAAGCAGGCTAAACAACGGCTTTCAACGTGGAGAAAGATGAAGGGTCTCTGCTCAACCGTCTACCCCACTATGAACCAGGAACACGTCCATGATGGCTCGGTCCTGTATAAACTACCAGTCCTGAGTGTTCGTGGAGCTCTCTCTCAGTAAGCTAGGCACTTGTAAAAATTCTCAAAAAACTCAGTGGCGACTAGGAACAGCTCTCCTGCCAGATGTTTTTGGAAGCTCACCAATCAGATGTGCTTTCCCAGATTCTACCAACAGATACAAGAGGGCCCCCTGCCAGACACAAGACCTTCTCACTCATGCACCCCAATATCATCTAGCAACAAGACGGTACCCGGGAGCACCATTAGCCAGATATGGGGTGGGAAGAGTAAGCCCGGCCAAGGGAAGAATAAGGAATCAAGAATGTATATAAAATATATTATAGATGTAATTTTATATAAAATAGATCATACAAAATATAAACATATGTCATATGTAAATGTGTGTATGGTTGGTGTAGGTACATTTGTGGTTTGTACCCCAACTTCATACATTTTAAAATTTGTCGTTTTTCACTGTTTGTTCATTTTCATGAACAGTCTTTTTCTCTTTCCTCCTTTAGGAGTACATAGGCGTCTTTGCTACTTAAAAGACATCATGTTAGCGTTTTCCAAACTGGAGAGCTTATTGCAAAATGCGTCTGCTTGTGTAAGGGCAAAAGACCCACTAACAATACCCCAACATGAAAAAGTAATCAGAGTTAAGTGTTTCAATCAGGGAAAGTTACTTTCATTCCTCCTTAATTGCAAAATCACTTTAGCTCAAATGCCAGCATATACAGCAATTTCTAACTAGTATCTAGCATATGACAATTGCTGTCTTGGAAATTAGGAGAAAAATAATCTTATGCATGTAATACAAAGTAGGTTGTATTTATATTTTTGCAAAGTTGAACAACTTCAAATGACTGAAATGTTACTCTTCTACTAATAATCATCTAATGATGGGATGGTTCCCTTCTTATCTTAATTCTAGCATATTTTCTCCTGTTTTATATGAGCAATTTGTTCCTGATATGTCCAAATTCTGACTGCTTTTTTTTACTGTTAACTCATGATACCTGTAATGACCACTGTGGATAAAACGAAGCCTTTACTCCTGTAGCAAACTTGTGTGCTGGCCAGGGATGGCTGATGAGTTTCTCATTTAAAAAAAAAAAGTAGAAAGACTCTCCAGCAACCTAGCCAGGTTCCAGGGGGAGCTCTGTCATGTGTCCCAGATACAGGAGGGTCTGAAGTTTCGAAGACTCACGATAATGTCTAAAAGAGACAGCCTAGAGCGGAGGGAAGGCACAGACACAAACACATCTTCAAGCCAAACTGATCCCAAGAGGGCACCGGGACAAATTGACTGAGCCCCAAATATTATCACAACTGTGACTACCTGCTGCTTTAATTCTCACATAAAGCGCTTTTCCTAGGTTCAAATCATGCCCAGCAGGGTGTGATCTGGAACACTCCTTTCCTCTCTCTCCTGCTCTCCCTGTGTGATCTACCCCCACTGAACGCTTCTTTCTGTGGTCGACATAGGGACCATTTAATTTCAGGGCTCCATTCACTTCCCTGTCTCTGTATGTGGTGTGGCTCTACCCAAATCCATTCCAGCAGCGTTTTCTAAATCTTGGTTCAAATGTATGACGACTATGGATTTCTCCCTTGCAGTAAATAACAGGCACTTAGACAAATCGACTCAATCGGTAGCAAGTTTAGAAGGGACTTGATATGAAAGCGGATAAATGTTGTGAGTACTTGGTCTTGATGCCTTTCCCTACCTATTACCTGCCAGGTTGATATCTAAGAACGTTCACAAAATCATCTTCTACCTTTCTTCTTGAATTGAGGAAGAAGGAAAAATAAATTTAGTGGACAAAAGAGGGAAACAATGCTTTTGTGATTCTTCAACTACACTTCACAAACACATTACTTCTCAGGGATCAAAAAAGATAAATTCATGCCTTTTGTGCTGGCCTGGATGGAATGGGCAGGGCGATCTTGAGTGAATGAGCCGCTTCCGGGTGGAATATAGAGAAAACAAGCCGAGGCTGAGAGAAGCAAACTTGAAAACTGATCCTTGAAGGCTGACCCTGGATCAGAAGCATCCAGAAGGGGAAAGAGAGGAGGACAGATGGTGGGGGAGGTGACAGGGCAGAGGAGTGTGGAAAGGGGCAGGTGGAAGGAAGGAAGCACATGTACCCTTGGTGAGGACTGTGTGCGCTTGGGTGATGACTAAAGTATGGTGGCCACACAAAAGGGGAGAAATCCTATAATGTGAAACAGCAAACAAGGATATAAAATAATGCTCTGTCATTAGTACAAAAATAATAATATGTTCTTATTGCCACCTTAAGCAAGGAGGCAGGTGGAATGAATTCTAATGTTCTATTTAACAATACAGCTGAGAGGTTACCATGTCAACATACAATAAATGAATTTTTAGTTAATAAGAAAAATGTATTACTAACACCTGCCAAGGGTGCATAAATAGGACCATAGTGACACCTTGTCACCCTTCAAAAGCCGTCGCTTTGTTGAGTGGACACATGGTTATGTATGGCCTCGTCTATATATCAAATTTATGCTGAATTAACAGGTTCAGTATCAAAAGTGCAAAGAAATTCAATTTTCTGTAGCATTATCCTGGCCTTTCCATGAACCCTGTGGCCAGTTATGAATTTAACTGGTTCAAGTTTCATTGAAAACCAGTTCAAACAACACTGTGATCTTGTCTTTTTTGTTGTTGTCTATCTTGGGATGGGCAATGTCAGTAATGCTCAACGTTGACACTGTTTTCTGGCATTAGCATAAGGTAGGTAACGAACAACCCTCTGGTATTACAGAGGAGACCTTCACTTCACTGGCTAATTTTCTCTGGGAGTTATAGATCTTAAAACTAGACCTAACGGGGCCCTCCCTGGTGGCGCAGTGGGTTAAAGCACAGCACTAAGAAGCTTAAGCCACTTCCGCATGAGTTCGATCCCCGCCTGCCCCGGAGATCCAGATGGCACCACAGACCTCTCCCGACCATCCCACTGCTCCCCTCAGCAGTGTACCTCCTCGATCTGCCTGTTCTGCTCCCTGCTCTGTCTCTGGTGAATCCTCTCACCCTCCGCATCTCTGGCCTGTATCCTAGTTCTGTATGAATAAAT
>NW_004567108.1:6860840-6866813 GCF_000260355.1 Condylura cristata | reverse complement strand
CTCTGTCTCTGGTGAATCCTCTCACCCTCCGCATCTCTGGCCTGTATCCTAGTTCTGTATGAATAAATAAATCTTAAAAAAAAAAAAAAAACTATACCTAACGATTGTTGGTTGAGTCCTAAAGGAATGTGTATCACTAGTATCTATTGTTTTTTTTTCACTCTAGCATATCTCTGAATATAATGGTTTATTTTGTCACACTGGCTCTTTAAATTATATCAGAAGGGAAAATAGTTAAGAGTGTAGATCTTTTACATTTTACATCTCTTACATTTTTCAGATCTGAAGCATCTCCTATTAAATACTTAATTTTTGAAGTATCTCCTGCTAAATACTTAATCACTTAGAAGCTGAGAAAATTAAGTTTCACAGTTAGTTTTATGTGTATTTAAAACATGTAAATCAATCTATGGCCAGGTTTATGAGCTTCAAGAAAAGCCTTCGTGTTTTAATTCGTTCTAAAGTATACTTCGAGAATTAGAAATTAACTTCCACAAGCCTAAATCCCTAAAGCATTCTCTTGTAAACTCAAAAATTTTAGTTAATTTAAATTGGGTAAAATTACCTTCCAGAACACTGCAATTTCTTCAATGATTTCATGAGAGTTTGGTGTGTGTGTGTGTGTGTGTGTGCTTGTGTGTGTTCTTGTGTTCTTGTTGGGGCATGCATGTATATATACATGCTACAGTTAGTCTCTATTCTTTTTTCGAAATGTATAAAATTGAATTTATTTACATTCCCCCATCTTAAAATCTGTATATTAATGGAATATGTTATTATAGAAATTGCTTGGATGTATTTTTATCAAATGATGTCATAATTATATATATACGCTGGAGGATAGGGAAAGAATAGCACTTAATTAGCACACAAATATGAAGAAAATGTATGCTAAATATACTCATGAATCAAATATTCTGTTTAAAAATATGATCGCATATATATATTTAGAAAAAAATATTTTGTAATCATCCATGTAATGTGTTAGTGTCACCAAGCACTGAAATGGCATATGTTCCTCTGGAATGAACTCTGATTTGTCTTACTACTTATGCTAATTCATATGCTCTAAATTATATATATATGTGTATATATACATATATATATGTATATATATATATATAAACCTGTGACAATAATGTTTTAAATATGATTTTTACATAAAATAAAAATGGCTAGTGAAAAGTAGCTTTAAAATATCTTGGTAATTAAACTGTCACCCAAAATGAATACTATGAATAGAGAAAAGTGAAACCAATTCCTCACACATAAAATGGCAATCTACATATACAAAGCAGATTAGGTGAATGAATGATGAATTTTTTTATGGGTGAAAACATACATAAAAAATAGAAAATAATGGGTTATCACATGACTCGTTTATTTATTGTCATGCAATGTTAGTATATATTTATCACTTAGTTCTAATTTTTAAGTTCCCAACTCTTACTGTCAAAATCAGATCTTGTTAAATTAAACATTCAAATGGAGCATGTCATCCAGACACCAAGCCCACCTACATATATCACTGTCATCACATCCCACGCACTACTGTCTCAGACATTTGCACATATTCTGCTGCTATGGCCAAAAAATGAGTAAATTTAGACTAAAAAAGAAAGGACCCCTATCACCAAATATCTTTATCCCACTCAACTAAAAGGCCTTCTTCCTTTCCCATCATAAGAGGAGTTTTGCAGAAAATAGCCTATATCATATGAACTTACACCAGAAATTCAAGTTATGTGTAAACCAATTGTAATTATTACAGTACAAAGCTTTTGTTGAAAAACAGGGATTTTAGTCAATCAGTTTTTAACTGAGAGTGTATTGTAGACCATATACAATTAAGAATAAAATTAATATAGTTTTGCTCCCAGAAAACTTTCATTCCTATGTTCAGAATAAAATATTCATTTAAATGTGCATTATTTATTTACAATTATTTATGACATATTAGTTCCCTTGTTGTGTCCCATTAACTTTGGCTCAAGAATCAAAAAGGAAAAGAAGATTGTGACACCAAAAAAAAAAAAAAAAAAGTTGGCCACACGACAACACCAGGACACAACTCTGGATGGTTCATAATGAAGGAACTAGAATAGGAAGAGTTAAAACTGAAAAAAATTGCAGCCTGGAAATAGGAGTGGTATTTTATTAGTCAAAGTTTTAATCTGAAAGTGGAGCCTGGAGAGAAAAAGTAAAGAAAAGACAAAAATAGAAAGGGGTGCAATACTTCTCGAGGAAATAGAAACAGCCGTATTAGAATGTGGCTGAAAAGTGAAAGAACTGTCAGGAAAACCATAAGAAGGCAGTGAGATAGCATCACTCAAAAACTAATAGTTTATTGAATTTTGAGAACAACTGTCTCCAGATGACACCTAAAAGCTGACATCCAAAAATTCACTCCAGCTAATAGCACTGGTGACCTTGGGATTGCCAAATACAGTTGACAAGCTCAGTCTTTAGCTGCCTTAACGTCTCATCAGTCTCTGACACTGATGACTATTTCCTCCTTCTTGATGCCTCCCATCCTCTGTCTTTCACGGTACCATTCTGTTGTTGCTTCTGCTGTTCTCTTTCTGCATGCCGGACATTCCTCCCTGTGCCTTCACTAACACATTTTAGGGCTAATGTTCCCCAGGGAATCCATCATTAGCTTGCTTCGCTTTTCACATATTCCAGTGATTCTCAACTTAGGTAAACTTGATTTTATTCCCAAGGTCTACTTGGTAATATCTGGGGACATATTTTGTCTTTACAACTTGAGAAAGGCCACTAACTTCTAGGGGGGAAAGTGCTGTGACTTTCTGCAACAACAATCAATTTTTACCTCTCTTGTGTAGTTTTTTATGGGTTGTCTTCCAATGGGTGGAGCTGTTTTTCTGTGGTATAGTATGGTAAGGAGATTTGAAAGCTGACAGTGGCACTCCCTGGTGATGCAACAGATTAGGATGCAGCACTGCAAAGCTGTCCACAGCCACTGCAGCACAAGTTCCATCCCCAGCCAGGGAGCTGACCCACATGGTGCAGCAGACCTCTGCTGTCTCACCCTCTGCTCCCCTCAGCAGTGTATTTCACCAATTAGCCTGTTCTGCTCCTCTGGTGAATCCTCTCACCGTCCCTGCACCTCTGGCTTGTACTCCAGTCCTGTATGCATAAATACATAAATCTTTTAAAAAATAAAGTTGACTGTAAAATTATTAAAATAAAAAAAATCCATCAACAAAGCTGATCATCTTAAATCAGCTTTGGTCTGGTGACTAACTGAGTTTGGTCTGTAGGAAACTTTTCAACTTTCTTCTTGTAGAGGTCTGCAGATGGCCTCCTGGCAGGCTCCCCAGGACTATGGACCCTACCCAAGGGCACTGAGTACCTTGAGGTGGGACTTGAGGATTTGAATCAGAACAAGCTCTATGGGAGTCAAGAAACAAACGATTTTTATTTCAAGGAAACAAACAAAGAAGTTCCCCAGGTGAATCGCGTACAATAATACAATAATAAGGAGGCTGCTGTACAGGGCTTCATTACCTAGAACTGTACCTCACCACGAAGAATCAGCCAACCCCAAATGTCCTCTTCCACCTATTCATTATCTACTTTCCTATCTATGTGTACAGGTCAGCAGTGACCTTGAGATCTGCATCTTCCTTCATCCATTGCGCATAGCCAGTTTAAAGTCCCATGGGCACCTTCAGGGACTATATCTACGACAAATGCATCATCTCCCTAACAAATCTGCTTTCCCGTGCAGTATCTAGTTTTAAAATGAGCAGTAAACATAAAACAGAAACCTATCCTAACCTACTGCATTTCTTTTACCCTTGATAGCTATCCAGCCAGTTAGTCCTTTCATGTATATCCCTATGCCTGTCTCAAAGGTAGTTGCTTTGCATAAGTGCTAATATTTACCTTAATGTGTTAAAAACCTCTTAAACAAGTGTCCTTGTCCAGAACTTAGCCCCGTTTCTGCCAGACTCCCACACTGCTTTCATAGGCATTTAAGAGGAAAATCTGAGTAGATTCTACCTTATTTACAAAAGGTAATGGTTTTCAACCTTTCAACCTTCCACCCCCTTATCAAATATTCAAACGTGTCATGGCTATCACCCTCACACTGACCCTCAAGTCCATGCAAATTTCCAGTTTGTCTGAAAATTAAGCATGCTGGGCACAGTCTTCCCTGTGTATGTCCACATTTGCCCACAAGTTATCCTGCCTTGTGGCATGGCTAAGAACCATTCATCCAGCATGATGTTATTTCTCAACTGGAAGAGCACCTGTTTTCCAATAGAATGAGGATTGTTTTTAAGATAATATCCAGCCTGGTAAAAATATGAGTAAAAGAAGTCTTCTTAAAATACTATCAGTAGTCTTAGAAATACCAATAACCATTTGAAGAAAATTTGACATTTACGATAATAACGATTATACTTTTGGCAATTTTAACCATCCATTTTATACATAAGGCCCGTGTACATGTACAAGCACATAATTGAGAAGATATCCTTTTGCAGGGTTATTTGTTAAGGGAAAAAAAATGGAGAGTTTTAACAGAACGACTTTGATGTCTATAAATTATCATTATGGAGTAGCTTGTAGTGACTTTTTAAATAATCTAAGAATCTAATTCTACCCTACAGGAAGAAAGAAAGCGGAACTTGTTACTATAATCCTACTTAAAAAATTGTTTTAGTTTCTAAAAAACAGCCTTTTTTAAATTTGGGAATAAAATTGACAGAAAAGTGACAAATCTGGCCCAGTTTCAGGATATCCCTCGCCCAGTTCCCCCATCATTAATGTCTTACTTGTCTACCATTCATTTCCAGTTTGAATTAAAAAAGGAAAATATTGGTATCTGACTAATCACAAAACTCCAAGCTTGTATAGATTTCATCTGTTTTCCCACTAATCTGTTCCAGTTCCAGATCTAATCTCGTGTAGTTCTTTCATTTTTGACTTTAGACACGTCAGCACTATTTGTAATTTTTACAACATACATATACATTTAAAAAATCTCTTAGATGAAAGAAAATATAGTGTTTAGCAGAATGGAAGGTGCTTCAAGGGTAATGGGTAAATTAGGTAAGAAGGGTGACTGAGGAAAACTACACTGTGGTTATTACTATAAAGTAATGAACACAAATACTGCTATTTATTTCTATATGCCCAAAATGCTTGAAATTTTTTGTTTTTTTGTTTTTTTTTTTGGTTTTTTTTGCATCCAGAATTCTTTGTTGTTTGAGTTTCCAAGGCATCTTGGACATCTCCCTAAGACCACATGCATTATCTCCCATTGTAATAATTAATTTTCTGTCTCCAAAAATGGTTTTAATTAGACTACTCTAAAATAAGAGTTCCCAAAATTATTAGCTTGTTTTGTTTCTCCACATCATGATATCCCTGGAGCCAATATGCAAACACATTAATAAAAGAACACAATAAACTAAATAAATAATAAATATCAGACATTGTAATAACAGAACTATGGGATAAAACTACATAAAATATTTTTAACTACTCCTTATAGAGTGATAATGAAATCACGAGAGCTGAGAGGAAAGGTACAAACCTCACTAGCAGGGCTCAGAATCAACTAATTTCTGTCTAAAAATATTTCGGAGGGCTTCACTTATTTGTGGAAGACAGATAAACAAACAGGGGTCAAGAAAATGTCAAAGCTTGCAAGATGACTGTCACTCTGCGACATCAAGCAGGGAGGGCCAAATCGAGGAGGGGAAAGCACAAGGATGTGTGGTGCTCAAGCAACTCTGTGGGTGGGAGACGAAGCACCACACGAAAGAGAGGAAGCAAAGATTGTCAGAAGTGGCAACGATGTAAGTTTAAGAAATAAATATTCAAAAAAGACATTAAAAATAAATCGCACCTGGCCCTCCCTGGTGGCGCAGCGGGTTAAAGCACAGCACTGAGAATCTAAAGCTGCTGCCGCATGAGTTCGATTCCCGCCTGCCC
>NW_004567108.1:6755725-6860740 GCF_000260355.1 Condylura cristata | reverse complement strand
ATCTGCCTGTTCTGCTCCCCACTCTGTCTCTGGTGAAGCCTCTCACCGCCCCTGAGCCTCTGGCCTGTACCCTGGTTCTGTATGCACAAATAAATAAATCTTTAAAAATAAATAAATAAATAAATAATTCGCACCTTAAATGACTTCACATTTCATGTCATATAAGGTGTTGATGCAATCTGATTTGGGGATGTGAGAGCAAGAACTAATGTCACGTAGCGGGGTCTGCTGATGGCTGCAAGCGAGGGTCACCCGAGCTTCTCCAGCGTGACTCACGGTCACTGACTCTGGAGGCGGCGAAAAGTCAGTGGAGGCCCAGACCACGCCCTTGGTTTCCGTTTCTGCCACCCTGCTTCCGCTCTGCCCAGAAGCTCGCCCTTGGCTTCCACTTTTCTTCCCAAACTTCCTGACCTGTGGCCTTAACCTACAAATTGGCATAAAAAAACACGAAGTGCCCACCTATTGCGTAAGTAACCGCATTCTTACCTGAATAATGGAGAGTAGGCATGTAACTAATATTAACCTCAAAAACTTGAAAAAATAAAAGAATGACATATTGTCCGTAGCAGGAAAGAATTAAATGAGTAATTTACTGAGTTTGCAATTATATATGGCATTGTATTATGAATATGTCAAGCAAATTATCAGTTTTTTTTTATGTTTGTATGTGTGTGTTTTGTTTTCACTAGCTACTTCACCTTACTCTATCAGAAATAGTGCTTTAGAATGGATTTATTTATATTACTCTAAGAATAAAATTCTTCCTTAAAAATCAGGTCCATTTAGCATGTTGAAAGTGGAAGCAGAGAAACAAAGAAATGATGAGAAGGTAGATGATAGATAGACAGACAGACATATTTTTTTTCCAAATTGCACGTTAATACAAAGCATCCATTTTGATTGATGGACTATTATTGTGTTACATTCTTGGCTGGGAGAGGCAGGAGAGATATTGAATTAGGAGATATGATTGTAATCAGCAAGGACTCAATTTCTCTATGTCAGCAAACAAAATTGTGTTTACTCCTTAGGCCATGTTCACAGATACAAATTGGAATGTCTGAACTCACCCATAAGAGAAGGATAAAAATGAATTTAATTAAGGATAGCTTGGATGGGTTTGCTTAAAATATGCAAAAATAAACAACTTGACTTTTGAATAAAATATGTGTGCATTAGAAGGTTCAATCATGCCTGTGCTTTTCATATTGGCTGTTATTTTTTCCAATCCTAGATTCCTGCCTTTTTTTCTATATAAAATAATGATTAAAATTCCCCTAATTATAGATGTAATGCATTTTAAAACCTCATAAATATAAATGAAAACATGCAACCTGAAATTGATGTTGCCACGGATTAAGTAGTAACAGCATAGCTGAGGAGCAGACAGGCTTTGAAATTCCAGAATCCAAGGTTGCAGAGGGCTGAGCCTCTTCCACCTTGAAGTGACACATGAAGTCACAATGAATGAGAATCAGGTACAGAGCAATAGTGACTCAATTGTATATTAATGACTGAGCAAAAAAGAGGCATAGTCTTCCTGCCTGCTCAGTAAGAAGACATTTGCCCTGCATCTTTGGGCTCAGAACAAAGTGAACAATAGCCATTTGGAAGTAGACCTGTGAACATTTCACCTCTGACAGTGTGTTCTTCTTTGGCTTTCAGGCCCTCAAGTCAACATCCAAATTCTCTTTTTAAGTAGACTAACCTCTCAGAATTCAGCCATTTCATGCAGGTCTCTATTTGATTATTTCACTGGTCACTTTCTGAAAGGCCATATCAATGAGGAAAGCAGACACGTGTATATGTACTAACCTGGAAAAATTAGCAATTTTATCTTGCTAACTCAATAAAACTGAATACTTAGATTTGGATATTTTCAAACTGCATGCATTTTATAATCAAAATATCCTGGATATAATAAACATGTGCAAAAAATCAAGAAGGATGTTTAAATTAAAAAAAAAAGAAATTTGTAGGATAGGGAAGTTTTCCCATGATCTCCTTGCATGTGTGAAAGCAAAGGCTTACGTCACTAATGGTATTTGTCTTGAACTAAATTAAAATCTAACATTATTTCCCTTTTTTTTTTAAGATTTATTTATTTATTCATATAGAACTGGGGTACAGGCCAGAGATGCGGAGGGTGAGAGGATTCACCAGAGACAGAGTGGGGAGCAGAACAGGCAGATCGACGAAGTACACTGCTGAGGGGAGCAGCGGGCGGGTCAGCAGAGGTCTGCCGCGCCCTGTAGGTCACCTCCGGGGCAGGCGGGGATCGAACTCATGCGGAAGTGGCTTTAGCTTCTCAGTGCAGTGCTTTAACCCGCTGCACCACCAGGGAGGGCCATTATTTCCCTTTTTTAAGGTCTGCTTAGAAGTAAGAAGACGTCTTTTTCTTAGAAATGCTGACACATATCTATTCCTAATATAAAACATATAGAAACCAATTTACTGGAAAGAATTTTTACTCGGCCCTCTGAAGAGGAGAAAGTGCTTTATTTGGTTGTCCAAGTGGCGAGCAAGCATGTTGTTCATGTTGTACGTTTCAGTCACATTAACAGCACTCGTGCAAACTTCCAGACTGTGGAAGAAAAAAGAGACCTCTGGCACAGAGCACCCAACGCCCGGAGTTGGCAGAGTCGAGGTGTCCCAGTGACTGACAGCTGGGAGAATCTCGGTGATTGGCAGGAGACAAGAAGGCCCTCCAGGTGGATTGTGTGACCTCTGGCAGGAACATGCACGCTAGCCAGACTCTCTCTTCTACTTTCTCCATAATCTTTCATTAGTAAACTTCTCTTGCTCTTCTACCACAGCCATGAAACGTATCACAGGCTTGCTTGCTCAGAAAGGAGAAAACAATATATCTGCTAACTTACAGGTTCCAACAGAAGCACCTCAGAAACTGAGCTACAGGGACATGTCAAAAGTCAGGTTTAGGTCCCCAGGTGAAAAGACTTGAAAGGAGCTTTTTAAATTTCCTTATCTAAATGTTGCAAAATATTCTAATAAAAGTCTTCCATAATTGTTATTTTCTTCCTTCTCCAGTCTTCCCTGACATGGGTCTTTGGGCATGACTGGTGGTCAAGAGCAACGTCTTTTTCCAAATAAGAATACAAAGATTAGAATATGAGACACACTGGTCTTCTCTTCCCTCCTCAAACATTTCGGTCATCCTAGTATTTTTTTATCAGCTCTATTTCTTTTGTCAGGAATGCCCTTATCCTAAATCTTCACATGGGCAAAAAGTCACTGAATCTATTCTAAACTCTTGAATAAATTAATAGAATAGGGCATAATGCAGTAAGTGAAAAGAATAAAGTTTACTCGGGATTTTTCTTTTTTCTCAAAAACCAAATCTATCCTTCTCAATTCTCCCAGACAAAGAATGGTTATGTTTAATTGGGTTGATATTTAATTGAGTTGATTTCTAGATTTCCCTAAATCTTTCATCATTAGAGAGAATGACTATTTATTGTTGTTGTTGTTGTTGTTGTTGTTAAGATTTATTTATTTGTTCATACAGAACTGGGGTACAGGCCAGAGGTGCAGGGTCGGTGAGAGGACTCACCAGAGACAGAGTGGGGGGCAGAAGGAGCATAGAAGATCAATGAGGACCACTGCTGAGGGGAGCAGAGGGCAGGTCAGGAGCGCCATGTGGTCACCTCCGGGGCAGGCGGGGATCAAACTCATGCTGAAGTGGCTTTAGCTTCTCAGTGCTGTGCTTTAACCTGCTGCATCACCAGGAAGGGCCAAGGGAATGAATGTTTTTAAGTTAAATGGCTTATTACCAGATCTCTTCTAGTTTTCAACAGATCTACTGGGACAAAACAGGAATATGTGGAGGAAAAGTTTCAAACTAAGTCAACTAACATTGTTTGCAAAGTAACATTGCAAAAGTTGTTCAAAGTGGGCCCTCCCTGATGGCAACAGGTTAAAGCGAAACACTGTGTATGAAGCTATCAGCAGCCACTGCAGCCCGAGTTCGAGCCCCTGTCAGGAAAGTGATCCACATGGTGTGGCAGACCTCTCCTGTCTCCCCTTTGCTCCCCTCAGCAGTGTATTTCA
Source organism: Condylura cristata (assembly GCF_000260355.1). Taxonomy (NCBI): domain Eukaryota; kingdom Metazoa; phylum Chordata; class Mammalia; order Eulipotyphla; family Talpidae; genus Condylura; species Condylura cristata. The sequence goes on along the minus strand of NW_004567108.1, from coordinate 6,856,672 downwards.
GTCAGTCCACCAGTTCTGGTCCCCACTCTGTCTCTAGAAATGTCTCTCTTTTTGCATGTTTGGAATTACTTTGATAACATTTGACCTTGAGGAATGGGGATGAAGAAGAGATTCTATGATCTGAAGAACAAAAAGTCTGGATTTCCTGCTGATAAATAATCAGGCAGTGGGCCTAGAGGGCACACCCCTCTGGCCCACTACAACAGTCTGGCTAAATACCACACGGACATTCCTGCTGATTCCCTCCTCCCAGTGTTTACTCCTGGACTTTGGAAAATGTGAAACAAGGGATTGGATCCTGTGACTGAATCAATAGACAGTATAATTTCCGAAAAGAATGCTAAAGCTTCGACAGTCTAGCAGAGAGAAAATCTCTCTCTCTCAAAAAGAAAAGCACAGATGTGAAGCCAGGGAGGACATTTGAGAAATTCTGACATAAAAATGTTGAGGTTATAAAAAAGCTGGCTGGGCTTTGGTAATGGAAGCTTCCAGATCAGACTACCCACCATCCTCAGATGTGGTCTCCCCAGTCCCTCAGCCAGTCAGGCTGAATGCTTGAGCTAAGAGCAGTGCAATCCCTTGAGGCTGGGATGTTTGAGTTCTTGCCTAAATCCTTTGACCTTCTCTAATTGAGGAAGAAATCATGTCCTATATTTGTGTCTTTTTCCTAATCAGAGAAGCAATCATTGCTGTTCTCATGACCTAAAAAAAAAAAAAAAAAATGTAGTTTGAGGGGGCTCATTCAGATGGAGGTCTTAACCTGTGAATATGTCTGCTCCAAGAACTTCATCATGATTCTCAGAGTAAAGTCTCTGCCCCCTCAGTCTCCTTGAAGGCCCTTGTCCCTTAAACATAGGCTAACACCTAGCCTGTGCCATTACTCTTTAGATTATCCAGCCACATAAATCCTCCATATGTGTGCTATTAAATTGATTTTTTTTAAACTAATCCATCTGATGCTGTTTTGATTATTCATCCAGCCTGAAAAGAACACAAAGGGTATGATAATTTCTTTTGTAACTGGATGAATCAGATGTTTGACACGCAGCTTAAAATGTTTCCCTTCTAGGCTCTCCCTGGTGGCACAACCAGTTAAAGCACCGCATTATGAAGCTCTCTGAAGCCATTGCAGCACCAGTTCGATCCCCCGCCAGGGAGCTGACCCACATGGCGTGACAGACCTCTCCTGACCCACCCACTGCTCCCCTCAACAGTGTATCTCAATACATCTGCCTGTTCTGCTCCCCACTCTGTCTCTGGTGAATCCTCTCACCCACCATATCTCTGGCATGTACCCCAGGTCTGTAAGCATATAAATAAATCTTTAAAAAAAAAATGTTTCCCTTCTTTTTTTTTAATATGTTTTTTAAAATATATTTTGGTAAAGTCTAATACTACCAAGAAGCTTCTGCTATAGAGCTCTGAAAGTAAACACATAAAATATAAAAAACAAATGAAAGGAAGGAAAGAAGGAAGGAGAGAGGCTCAATAAGGAGTCCTTCGTGCCAGGCCCACAGGTCTTCCAACTTAGCCTATCTGTTACCTTCTTATGTACTTGCTGAACAGAATCCCATCTAGGTCCATCCATTGCTCAAATGGCAAGATTTCACCTCTTCTTAAGGCTGAGTAGTAGTTTATTGTGTATGCATATCATATCTTCTTTACCCACCCTTCTGCTTTTGTGCATATAAGTTATTTCCACAACTTGGTTATTTTAATAATTTGGATCTTGTTACATTCTACTCCATAAATATTTTTCTCAAAGCTGATTCAGAGAGAGAGAGTAGTATGTACTTGTCATCGATTGAGAGAGAATTTGCATCACAAAAGCTAATAATCCCACTTGTGAAATAATTCTGTTACAGGGCACCCTAAAGTGAATTGGGTTGCCTGTCTGCGGGTTCCCACCTGCACGCTTAGGATTCAATCGTTTTATGGGCACACTCAAAAAGGTTCAATAATGGATCTATTTACAGGGAGCAAGGTAAAGAAACAACCCAGGAAAAGAGGAAGAGAAATATAAGTCAACTAGAATGTCCTACCGGTTCTGCTGACCTGGACTCCAACAGCCCACTGAAGACCGAGAGCCAATGACCAGCCGCGAACCACCAGGCCAAGAGACCCCCAGAGCCCACAGGTTGGGTTTTACCCCAACCTGGCTGCTCAGTTCTGCCCTCAAGTCCCAGCTGCTTCTCCTGGGTATTGATGGGATTAGTAGCTCCAGTATCTGGAGTGGGGGTGGAGCCCATGAAACCTGGACCTGTTACAATTCTATCTTCTGGAAAAATCCTGAGTGTGAAGATAACAGTGAGTGTGTAAGGTCAAACACAAAGTTGTGGATGAGCAATGAACAAGAGAAAAACTGATTATTTCAGTAACAGTCATAGGTATGTAGACACCATTCAGTGTGGCTTTTGATGTCACATAATCAGTGCAGATACTGAAGTTCTACATGCTATTATGAGAGCAGAGAAATGAAATTTGACCACTGTCCTTGAACTTTCTAAAGAGACACATAATCAATCAATGAGTTCACCTCTACAGACATTTATGCTGTCATCCTTCAGAACAACATAGCAACATTTTTAGAAAAGCTGAAAACTAAGGTACAAATATTTCCCAATTCACCCAGGATGTTCCTCATTTACTCCTTTTACCCCAGAAAAATCAGTGAATCCTATCCCTTTTCACTCTCAAAAGTACCCCAATTTGAAACATTAAATTGTTTTTTTACCCAGCCATACCTTTGCTGCAAACAATGTTAGTTGACTTAGTTTGAAACTTTTCCTCCACATATTCCTGTTTTGTCCCAGTAGATCTGTTTAAAACTAGAAGAGATCTGGTGATAAGCCATTTAACTTAAAAACAGTCATTCTCTCAGCCCTTCCTGGTGGCGCCATGGATTAAAGCACAGCACTAAGAAGCTAAAGCCACTTCCGCATGACTTCGACCCCCGCCTGCCCCGGAGGTGACCACATGGCGTGGCAGACACACAGATTCTGCACAAAATTGTTCCAAGTAATTATACAAAGCAGTGAAAATTTTTGTCAAGACAGGTGCCTCATGGAAGAAGTATCACAAGAAATCAGAGGAGGGAAGATCACTGTGGACCCAAGTGCAAGGTCAAATCAAATCAAATCCAGTACAGAAGGGCTGGAAAGACTGGCAGGACAGGAGCGCTAAGCATCGGCTTTATTTAATGGAAATTTAACACTTTTATCATTGTGAAATATGGTTGTGTGTGGAAGTCAGGTTTCTCGTATTCGTGGGTGATTTAGAAGAGCTGTCTGAGGGCGGAAGTTCTGGGTGTATGGGCCCCTCTTTCCATTTCCTTATTTCATTTTTTAATTAGAAAAAAATGTCATACAGCAAATGAATAAAGGTTGTTCTAATGCCCATCTGTGCATCATCCATTTTGCCTCGTGGCCATTTTGCCTTCAATCACTGTAGAAGACCACTCAGGAGCTAATATTTCTTGATGCCCATGATAATATCAAGCCCATCTCTTTCTCCAGAGAGACAACTCAGCTTCCCAAAGAGAACAAAGCTTTTTGCCCGCATGATCATGCTTTCGCAGTATTATTTTAAGTATTTAACAAGCTCTCATACAAGAAATCATTTTTATATCACACATTACCACTAGTATCCTCATTCATTGCATTTTTTAATTAAAATTTTGGATTTACATTGTTGTTGGTATTGAGAGGAATACAGGATGCCCCTTGATGTCTATCCCCAGGGAGTGCGCACCAGCAAAGCACAGTTGTCCACCATCACAGTCATTGTATATTTTAAGAACTATCCAGGTTCACACTGAGACCTCTAGATCTCTATACTATGATGCCATCGAGACCCTTTCTCTTCTCTCATAGCCAACTTACAAGGAATGATGCTGACTTTCCAGAATTCTCACCACCTGCACTTCATCCAGTCTGTGTTTTGTAATCATTCCTTCTTACCTGCGTTACTACCATAAATTCTTACCAGGTTTCCCTGCTGTTATCTGGCCAAATATTTGCATTCTGTTTGAAGCCTAAGTGAGATCACTTCACTTTATTAGTCAAAACCCATCAGTGGTTCTCCACATCCTGAAACACAAAATCAGTCCTCGCGGTCACCTACACAACCCTGTTAGTTCTCAGATCTCATGTCTTCCCTGGTGCCTTCCTTACCACTCACAATCATTCTTGTTCAGCAAACACAATAGGAAAGTTCAAGTCCAAGATCACTGGCTCTGCCCACCACCTGGACCACACCTCTCTTCGTATTCACTTGGCGAAGTCCCTCAACAACTACAAATTCTTGCTCACTGTCACCAGTAATGGGTGATTTCTGACTTTCTTATATTAGTTTGCATCCTAAAAACCCTTCTCCATAGCAATCAAAATCTCCTACCCCTTGTGTTTTTTTTCTTTACCTATTACACTTGCCCCATTCTAACATATAAATAATTGTTTGCTGACTTACTTGCTATCATTGTCCTTTAGTGCATTTTTTTTTCTTTCTGCTGGTATATTTGTTCTACAAGGCAGTGATATTTTCAAGAGTATTCCCAAATGCTTAGAAAAGCAACTGACACACAGTTAACTTTCAAAAGAAACTTTGACAAAGCATACTCAACATTGCAAAGATGTAAGTTAACAGAATTGAAATATGTATAATACTAATGTAATAGAAGAAGAAGCCCAGTTTGGGATTTCAATAAATTAGAGGTTTAGAAATGTGTGGGCAGAACACATTTACTCTATGAGAGCGCCCCCATTTACTCAGAACTGTCCATTAAAAGGAACTCAGCGGGCCCTCCCTGGTGGCGCAGTGGGTTAAAGCACAGCACTGTGAAACTAAAAGCCACTTCGCATGAGTTCGATTCCCGCCTGCCCCGGAGGTGACCACATGGCATGGCAGACCTCTCCTGACCCGCCCTCTGCTCCCCTCAGCAGTGTGCTTCGTCGATCTGCCTGTTCTGCTCCCCGCTCTGTCTCTGGTGAAGCCTCTCGCCGCCCCTGAGCCTCTGGCCTGTACCCCAGTTCTGTATGCACAAATAAATAAATCTTTAAAAAAACGGAGCTCAGCGCCCCCATTTACTCAGAACTGTCCATTAAAAGGAGCTCAACCAGGGTAAAATCTGCACTTCCAAGGTCTCACACTCTGTCCAAATACCTGCTACCATGTAGTCTCAGCCAGCCAAGCATGTAAGTTTAAAAAAAAAAAAAAAAGAGCTTGGAAACAGACTTTCAAATTCTCCTAAGCGATGTAATTGATTCCCCAGTAAAAAATCATTATTAACTTTAAGGTTTTTTTAAATAAATATTAAAGAACAAAGTCTATCAAGCCCTAAATAGTTAAAATTTGTTGTTAAGGAATAATCTTTAGTTATTTTGTGTTTTAAGCTTATGTATATTTAGAATTTTGCATGATAAAGTAGATTCGTTCTTAATTTTAATTTAAATATATATAATTGAAATGAGAAATTGTTTTAGAGACACAATTTTAACTCAAAGTTCCAATAGGTCTACAAAAATAAAATTAGACCTTACAAAATAAACTAGACTCATCCCTGACATGGGTTTAATTTATTAAATTCCCAAGAATTATTTTGATACCTAAGAATTGTATTTTAAGTGAGGAAATTGATGCCCTTAAAGTGAGAATCAAGTACAACTTATTTTTAATAATAAAATACATTCAAATTATCTTACAAAATTGACTTTAATGTGATCATTAAAATGTATTAAATTTACCAGGAGAAATGAGAGATACATCTTAAAAGCTTAATGATGAATTGAGCTTTATGGTTTCTCATTGGAAAATTAATAACGGGATTGTTAATTTAAAAAATAAAGAATCTCTGAACTATTTTTTGTACACAAAGCACCCACTTTTATGGAAATCTTTATATTGATACAAGTTGAACAAAAAGCTGCTAGAGTTTTGTTACTTTGAATAAGTAAGGAAGAGAAACTGTGACAATGAGGGAATGATATGGGATGGATAAAGTGAACTCTAGAGGTGAAGATGTAGAGTTAACATTATTTGTGTCATGTGTTTTTTCCCCAACAATTTCAGCTGTAAGATGTAAGATGTCCCCTACACTACCCATCCCAAGTTCCGTATCTCTCTACTTTATTGCCCTGGAATTTTTTTTTTTTTCCAAAGTCATAGAAGCTCACTAGGAAGCTAACAGCATGTGCAGTTTATAATACCACTAGAACAATCTTCAACCCACTAGAGGAATGAATCAGTGGATCAATATCCCTCCAACCTCCTGTCCACTTACAGGGTAAGTCTTCAGATGGGCCAGTTATAATGATGGTAACCAGTTCAGTATTATCTGTCAGTATCTCTATCTATTGATAGATCGAGCAATCAATCATAGTTCCATTAGTCCTCACAACCCCCACACCTCTGGCCTGAACCCAAGTTCTTGTATGCATAATTTTTTTAATGAAAATAAAAGATTTGTCTTCTATATACCTAACCCATATCAAAATGGATTTTTCTACCTTTGCTGAAGTTGGCAGGAATTGTTTAGGAAGCCACCATTTGCTTTGCTTACATATGTCACTGCTGATACTTTGTGCTAGGATAAGCAGAATTTAGGTCAGGAATTTGCAATCAGTGCTAAAAAGCAGCATGTGAACAGAAGGTTCAGTTCCTGGTAAAGACCCAGGTCACAGAAGTGGGTAGGGGAAGCCAAGGGTCAAGAAATCCAGAGCCAAGTAGCGCAGATGCCAAGCGCCATGCCTAAGTGTTGGAGCCAAGGAGTCAAGGGGCCCAGAAAGCAGCCACAAGGGCATAAGACAAGATGTAGCTGCTTGAGAGCTTCACGTTCTACAGGATGCTCCCAGAAGCCGCATAGGCGAACAAATCTGGCCCACTTCCTAGTCTACAACATTGTAAATCTACTGTCTCAACTATAAAACTCTAAGCTTACTGTGCATCTTTCACTCGTTACTTTGGATGTTCACAACAATTATTATCTCTGTGCAAAAGCACAGTGCAATCATTTTATATCTTCATTGCTTCTTTCTTCAACCCAAGAATCATAAAATATTCATTCTCACCTTTGTTCATCTTCCCTCTCCACATTGGTATATTGCAAGATTAGATGATAAAATACTTGTCATTTCCCCTCATTCACCTTTATGTTAAGAAAAACAAATACATTAGAATGAGACTGGTTGGACCCTAGCATGTTCTTACTGGGTAACTAGGAAATTACTTGAAATGTATGAGCCTCACTGGCCATACCTAGGAAATACAGCCAAAAATATAGACATTCCACCTCTTGAACAAAGAAGATTAGGCCACAATATTATGTAGTGGTCACAAAAATGGAACAGACTTTTGGAGCAGTGGAAGACATGAACGTGAATTTTGGTAGCAACTAAAATCTAGGTCCTGCATCTTCTAGTATGGTGCTGTGCAAGTAAAGAAAATGTGGAATTATTTACATATTAGACATTTCTGGCAATTGGGGGAGAAGACTAAAACATGAACAGGACCATGACAAGATTCGTCACAAATTGCTCTCCACTACTTTTGATCCATAGATCTTGGACATACCTGACCTTAACTACGCTACTCAAATTACCATTAGCAACCTGCAAGGGTAGATGCATGAAAATTTTAAATGTACTAGAAATGATTGCAAGTAGGACCCATAAAGAAAATTCAAGTTTAATATTAGAGGAACCCACTTTCATAAGCCAGTTTCATGATGGCATGCGGATCAGGATACATTACTTCCTTCCTAAATAACATGCAATCAACAAGAGTACAGGTAAGAAATATGAAGGCAAAAATAAAGATCAAATACAGAGACACATACTACCATCTAGCAAGAAATTTAAGACTTTCTTGATGATTTCAAGTGGAAATGCTTCATTATTGAATTTGAGCACAAGAAATTTAACCTAAACAGTGTGTGTAATGTCAATCCCAATAACAAGATGCTTAGGGTTGAAATAGCAGGTTACCAGTGGGTCCTATGGAAACTGCAGAGGAACTAATTAGGTTTATCCCATACCTAAACATGTCTACCTGGTTAGAGTATTTATATGTTTGCTTATATTGGCTTAGACTGATCCCCAAGTGAGAATTTTATCAAAGCCAACTTGAATTACTGGTGTTAAGAAAGAAAAGATGAACAATTCACCAGCAAACATCAAGCCACACACACATAGTATATGAAATAACCCAACCTATGATAAAATCCCCAGAAATTTTCAATTCTACTTTCCTTCCACTTTTTTATTGACAAATAAAAATCAAGCCAGAACTGCACCATTAGAAGATGGAGATGGTGGTTTAAAAAGGATGTACTGGGGTAGGACTCTGCCAGCACCAAGAAAAGAATAGTTTCTTGAACTAACAGTCTCTGGTTTTCTCATAGCAAGGAACAACAAAAGCACTGTTATGTCTATATATATATGATTATTATAATATATATTATATGCACATATAATATAGTCCTATAAAAAATCCTATGGCAATGCAAATAGATTTTGTGATGGAGAAAAGAAAACAAGCTTATTTATCTGTTCATACAGTCATGCACACACTTGGCCCAGCATGTTACGGAAAAGACTGTAATACTGTTTCATCAGTTATAAAACCTGGCACTATTATCAGACAAGGCATTGGAAGACACTCAATATCCTGAAAACCAGCTCAAGGTCAAAAAGCTCTCCTTCTCCATGAAATGCAGTTAGTACAAGAAAGCAGAGCGATTATTAGTATTTCCAATGGAAATTGGAAGCATATTGCATCTATAAGTCAAGAGAAAGATGCTCTAACAAAAGAATCAAAAAAGAATGAAATTAATTAAAAAGTGTAAGTGCTAAAATTTTAAAATATTCCACCTACACAGTGAAATATGTACTAAAGCAAACATTTCTTTATGTCTTCTCCACTGGAGTCTAAATCCATCATTCAACCTAAAATCCTCTACAAACACTGTACTCCGCAGTGAAACTTACCCCAAAGAAAGCGGCAGGGCAGCAATAAAATAAAAGCAGCATAAAAGTGAATATATTAAGTAAGCCTAACAGATGAAAGCAAGCTGGTTTTTTTAAGAGACTATTAAATGGAAACTTTCTTGAAAATATTCTCCAAAATAAAGAAATGAGGAAAAAAAGTAACCATAGAAACAAACAGAAAAAAAAAAAACCAGTTAAAATAGTGTACAGGAATAAAGTATAACATTATACCAATAAAATTGTAAGTACATTTTTTATTGGAAAATATAAATGAGTAGCCTCATCTACAAAAGATTTAGAAAGCTGAAATAGACCAATAAAATGGCAGCAGACCCATAAGACTTTATAGGTAGGCTTTAGTAAAGGGTTGAGTTTTTTATTTTGCTCCAGAGATTAGAAAAGCATGAGGCTCTTTGAAAAAAAATTTTTATGAAGCTGCTGCATTTCTAATATACAGTGAACAAGACAGCAGTAAAAAAGTGTGATTAATATGACATACATATAGATGATGTGTTAATACCTTAAACGTATCCATTCATAAATTCCAACAAAAAGTAAAAAGAATATTAAGAAAAATGTAGTGTTCATTTATTCCTGGAATACAACAATCACACAATACTGAGAAATACAGTGATTAATTCATTGCATTACACATTAATGGAAAATGTAAAAATAAAGTATTAAATAAAATTAAGCATTCATTACTAATAAATACCTATAAGTATGATTTCTGTTATTCATTAATGTTCTGTAGGTCCTTGCAGTTTGTTAATAAAATAAGATGTATGTATAAATACTAAAATGCAACCATACATATTACATAAAAGTATCTAACTGGAAAGTGAAAAATATTAGAATAAGAAAGTTTTGCTAGGTTGTTAGATTTTGGTACAATAAACCAATGCACTAAATTTAGGTAACAATTATCGATTATATAACATTAAAATGTTTTTAGCTTTCTGTATAATATCTAAGTTTAGACTTAACATGAAATACAGTTTTCAAGTAAAAGTCTGTTCTTCAGTGCAAAGGACGGTTGAATAAGTAGGTTGGGAGATATATTCTATATGGTGGGAAACCTCAATTTCATAAAAATGTTAGTTATCCACACTTTGCAAATATTCGTTGTGAGTTCAGTCAAAATTATGGCTTTTTCTGGAAATGCCTTTTATCCTTTTTGATCATCTCAAATAGTACATAATCAGCACAAACATAAATCAATGAAGTTTTAAAGTAATTTGAAAGTCTGCAGTTTCCTGTTGAAATGTTCCCAGACCTGCTTCTTAAAATCAAATCCTATGGGGACCTCTCTGGTGGCACAAGGGGTTAAGCTCAGCACTATAAAGCTATCCATAGCCAGTGCAGCATGAGTTCAATCCCCAGCCAGGGAGCTGACCCACATGGCACAGCATGTTCAGTTATCTGACAAAGGAGGATGAAGGTTGTTGCTGAAATTTAGCACTCTGCCTAGTCAGCCTTGCAACACCCATCTTATTTCTTTCCTAAAACTGAATATGATTTGTAATTGCATGCGCTCTTTGGTTCTTTTTGTTTCTGTTTTTGCTTTCTTCTTCACTACATTCCACCCAAGCAAGTTCTTATCATTCTTTCTCCAGGGCCTCAGTGATTCACACGTACAAATTTTGAGCAACTCAATGAAAAACTTATAAATCTCAATACCAAAATCATATCATAATGGCACAAAAATATGTATTAGTGAATAGACAAGAGCCCCGAAGCAAAAGCAGAATGTTGAAATTTGAGCCTAAACTTCCCTTTAAATCTAAGTAAAAGAGTAATAAATAAACTGTGTACCTTTGTGGAAGAGACTTTGCGGTCTTATTTGTGTGATGTTGGTCATTTATCATAATTCATTGGCCAAATATGTTTGAGAAAGAGGGAGTCAACTTGATGATGTGGCTGGCACTGGAATTGATGGTGGATGAGGTGTGATAAATACACATTTAATGTGACGCTGTACTCGCAAAGCCTACATAGTGTTATAAACCAATGATAAATCAATAAAATTTTTCTTTAAAAAGTGTGTACAGGATCAGAATAACTAATTTAAAATAGTATTACAAAATCTTTTACTATACTCAAAAATAAAAACTCAGATAAATTGAAGACTTCAAAACAAAAAATATATTTTATGACTTTAAAATTAAAATCTTTCTAATAATGCCATAGGACTTAGTAACCATAGAAAAGACTGATAAATTTGAGACTCCAATAATTGAGATGCTCTAAAGCAACAAAATCATATTGAAAAAAATGTCATACATTTGAAAAACAGTGGAAAAAATTATAAATGCATTTTACAGGCAATATGTTACTGTACAAAATGTCAAAATGCCTACAAAATTAATACAAGAGTCTATTAACCAGTCTTACTTTAAATATGTAAAAAAAAAAATGTAGCAAACAGGTCACAGATCCTTTAGGAAATATGGAAAAGCATTTATGAAACAATTCATACAACTGACTAATAATGAAGATGCTGAACCTTAAATAATACTTGAATAAATGCAAATAATGAGATATTTTGCTTGTATTATATTGACAAGAGGCCAAAATTACTACTCAGTTACACATGGGAGGGACCAGTTACTCTCGATTAAAAATTGTCCACTGGTGCAACATACCAGTTTCACCTTTGCAAGTCTCTACGTTAAAATCAAACAAGACAAGTGAGAAAGAGTTGCATGAGAACATTATGAGGCAACTTTCATGGACACATGGTGAAACTGAAGCACCCAGAAATAAATATTTCCTGACATTTAACACGTCCTAGGAATAGTTGGCATTCATACAGCTTCAAACTTCAAGCACAGGGAATTAATCTCCAAGGAACCAACTTTAGACAAGTGGGATACAAGCCTCGCAGACAAATGTCTTCCTTTTCTTGCCCAAAAGACCATAGTGAGACCCAGCAGCCACTTTTCAAACAGTCCTGTCAAATCAAGCAATCATCGTCCTGACACTAAACAGCTGTGCCCACCTCATTTCGGTTTTATCACCTGCCTCACTGCCCATGCCTGCACCCCACCTCTCTGTGGCCACTCTCTCCAAGAAAGTCTTAATACAGTAACATTTAGCTAACATCCCGCTTTCTTCAAAAGTGATAAATATCCACAACTTAAAGATCTCAAAAACATGTCTAATTTCCATTCCAGGTCTAGAATATAAAAATTGAGCACCACATCCTCAGACAATTAATTAAGTTATCTGAAAACCAACTTCCTGATTTCTGAAACGTGTTTTCTCCTGAAAAGTATTTATTTCACTTATGCTATGTTCTTCATGTTTTACTAAATATTGTCAGTGACAAGAAGGAAAAAAAATGCTAATCATAAACTTGGCATTCCACGTAAACAAATACATTGGGAAGTATGATAAAAGGTGAGGGGTATAATGACAGAATTTTTCAAAATGCTGTGGAGGTGAGAGAAGCAATATCCAATGGAGATTTATGGTTTTATAAAGGTTAAGATATTATCTGATGGACTGATTCCTGTGAAAATTCTTAAAGAATGCGGTATTTAGCTAAGCAACTAGGTTAGAAAAGGCAACAAGTATATCATTTTTAAAAACCTCTGAAAGAAAGCTGTTTATAAAAGACACAACAGATTACTGAGGCAAAAAGTCATGGAGCCATAGATGAGTAATGTAAAGAGAAAAGTAGATCAGTCTCTCTTTGCACTATTTGGAGATTGGGCTCTACTGAAAATGCCAGATAGTGAAGAATTCTACGTAAAAGAATGACATGTTGGTATTACCTGTTCTTGATAGTCTTTTTTACCTGAGTTCTATGATTCTATAATCCCGTATTTCCTAATGAAATAGCTAACATTCAAAGTGTCATTTGGCTGACCTTATATAAGCTCTGTTGCAGTGTATATATTTTAAAATATTATTGTAACAATGTAAGATCAATTTCACATTCATGATTTCATCAGGCTACATGTGATTTTCCATTTTTAATTTTGTGCAATGTATTCTAGGAAAAATATTGCTCATCTATCTTATAACTTGCTCACAGGTTACAGAAAATATTTTATCTGTAGGCTTTAAGTCTACAGCCTATGTAACCTAAATCTGTTTTTCTTTTATATGCCAGGTGTTTAAAAGTTGAAGCCAGAAAGTACTTAGTCTCAGAGGTGTGGCAGACAATTTAAAGTTGTTTATGTGAAAACAGTCATGGAAGGAAAAGAGGAGATGAAAACAAAAGAAAAATTGGAAACAGAATAGTCAAACTTTCTTTTTAAATTGGTGAAAAATATAAAACTTCAATCCAGAAAGCCCAGTTCACCCAGCATGATAAACATATATAAAATCGGGGCAATGTTTATCAAATCAGATCGCAGTGTATAGCTAATTTTCAAAAAATCTGAAAGCATACAATACTTACAGAGAAGTTACAAAACTACTGAATGGAAGCCACAAAAAAAGGCGCCTTTGTTATAATCACAATTATATGCGGCTACAACATGGAAACCACCCACGTATTGTGACAGAAATTGCCTTCTTACTTGCCTGCAGCACGATTGACAGAGAGGCATGTTCTGTGGTGGTGGAAATAAATATCTTGATACTAGATTATAATATTTATCACAAAAGACCTATATGCACCAAGCTATATACTTCAAATGGGTATTTTATTGGTTGTAAATTAAAGCTCCATCAATTTCATTTTTGAAAACTGCTTATCCCACCCAAAAATTGTGTTCTCGGGACATCATATAGGGATACCTATTGTGACTAGCTCACTTGACATACATGATGCTTTCTGTTCTGAAAACTTGACACACCTGCATCTGCCATTTCATCCTAGAGCTCAATAAATACTTAAATGGACCAACAAATAGATGGGCCTACAGTTAGTAACATGTCGATATTAAAAATTTTATTGAAAAAATATCAGCAATAATATATCACAAGCATAATGTTAACACTAGATATTAGATGTTAGAGAAAATATTAAGATTATTTAACTTATGATCAATTTACCTGACAATAATTTTTTGCACGCATACATAAATTTTCAAAGAGGGGAAATATTTTGGTTTTGCCAAGCATGGTCTCTTCCCAGGTTGCTTTAGACTAAATGTATACTGTCCATTTAATTTTCACTTTAAATGTTTTGATTGGAAATTGTATTTGTGTAAACAGATATAATATCCACATAAGTTTAATACTAATTAAAAAGGGGAAAATAGAAAGTCGAATGTCACAGTCTGGCTGCTCATCCATGGGAAGCCCCTTGTTACTGAGCATTAAATAATCTCATCACAAATCCCCCAATTTCTTTCATAATAATGGAAAGACATCAAGTGCTTGCAGACTTTGGAGCTACAGAAGCTCGTGCATTACTGTATGTCTGCACCAGGTTTACTGAGATTTTCCTTACATTTAGAATCTTCTAGTGAGTTTCTCTATGTTGTATGTCTCTAATGAGCCTCCTTTTAACATGTGGTCGATGTCATACAATGAAAAGAGTCTTACAGTATAATTTCTTACACACAATGGGCCGAAATATTAACCTCTTCACATGGTAGCAATACCAAGAAAAACCATTAATATAAGTTTACAACATAGCCCCATCCCTCTTACATTGCTTTGAATAGCATGAAATACAGATTTTTGTACTTGAAGGAGAGACAGAATTAATGAATATTTAGTACATGGGTTCAAAACACATCACACAAGGTTTGCTCTAGTTTATCTATAAACCAAAACTATGTTTTCAGGTGTGTTTTACCTGTATTTACACAATACATTTGAAAATTTCTTAAGACATCTTTACAGAAAAGGTGGAGGAATATGCCTTGAATAGCAATGTAATTCAGTAAATATGTAACTGAATGAATGACCCTGTCCCAAAGTAATAATTGATTTAATGCTTGAGGCTTCTCAGTCCTTACTGTGCATTTTGAATATCATTGATCTAAATATTATAGATCATACTTGTGGAATTCTAAGGGAGCATAGGGGTATAAGAAATAGCTAATATAATGGATGGAGAACATGGCCTAGATTTATCAAATAAAATAAAGTTGAAACAGATGTGCATACCTATGCCTAGATTTTTAATTGCCTATACAGGACACAGGAAGAGGAATTTTATTATAAATACTGCGAGTGAAAAAATCTTAGTGGATTTGAATCCCAAAGGACTTGAATGAAGTACGTTTGAATTTTATTATATTTAACTGAATCCAGATTCCTCGTTTGAGTTTCTATGAGCTCATTATGAATCCACAGAGTGACAGAGCTGCTCCAAATGTTAATGTCATCCTGAAACGCATAAATAAAAGCGTGGTGCTCAGAATACAGAAACTCGAAGAATTGCAACTCTGCTCTGTGCACACCTGGTCCTGGGAGGCGTTAGTTCGCAGGGGGGGCTTCGCCTAAGAGAAACACCGGGAAGCTCCAACGCATCTGAAGAATGGTTATGCCAAGTGTTAGCTATACATTAAAAAGACTCAGGAACAAAGGCTATTTATCCTGAAAAAGAAAACTAGTGTTTAAGTCCTCCAATTAGCAGATGTAAAATGGGATTGTTTGCACAGAGACTTATGGGGAAATATCTGGAAAGGATAAAGGAGGGAAAGCAGTGTGTAGGAAGAGAGTTAATTGATAGCACTGAGGACATCTGTAAGGGTGGGAAGCGAGGCTAGAACGGAAGGGCCGCAGACCACAGTGAAGCCTGCAGAAGTCAAGCACAACCTATGGAAAGTCCCCAAGCTAAACTTGAGTCTCCTGAGGAAGGGCTTTGTGCGCTTGTGGCAGCTGTGTTCAGTCACTGAGAGAAAGCAGCCTGAAGGAAGGATGCCCCCACGGAGCCAAAAGGGCAGTCATTTGGATGTTCTCAACCGGGTCCTCTGGCGCAGCAGACCATTGTGACAAAGGCATATCATTGCGACACCTCTAACTGGAGCCGGGTCAGAGTATCTATTGTTAGTTTTCCTAAAGAGCTGTTATAGGAGCCAAAGTCTAAATTTCCTCTACATGACTTCAAAGCACAGAAGTAGAACGAAAAGATGGATGTTATATTTAGACTTCATCAAAATAGTAAGGATTTCTAATAAACAGAGCCCCAAAATGGAATAAGCAGTTTCATACGCAAATGAGTAATAAAGGAGCAGAAATGAGACCACAGGCTTTGTGAATCTCGAAATCTAAGGCTATAAGGATAGGAGAGGCTCAAAGAAAGGCAGTTTGTTCCAATGATTCTGTATGGAGACTGGTTAGGGACTCTTATTTTTCTTTCGTAAAAATGGTTCATTTGTATTCAGTAAACAGCAGGAAGCAATGTACTGAAACCTACTATCTCCGTGTGACGCGATAGTCCCCATACATCGGATTAGAATCAGAGAAATGTAAACTGGATTTAATTCGTAACATCTCTGAACTTTAATATTCTAAGAATTATCAATGTTGTCTCCCCTTTAATTACTCTTTACAAATAATTCTCTTGGAAATACAGTGTGTGTCCTAGTAAAAGAATAGTTCAATATTTCAGGTAGAGGATAATTTCAGCTTCCTCTGGGGATGAAGACATTTAAAAGCTTTCCAGTTTGTCTTTTCTCAAGCCGCTGAAAGGGTTAACTAAGATACAGTAGTCCTGAATTTGAGAACTGAAACTCTGGCAGCCAGCCCAGAGTCCCTTTCCAAAAAGAAGCAGCTATCCTGGGCCCTTACAAAGGAGGTGGTTTCCCTGACAACAGGATCTGATAAAAGAAAAGATGGCTGACAGGCTCGCAGATAGAGAACTCCAGAAAGAGGGAAGCAGCTCAGCTGCCACTGGTAAAGCTCGAGTTGTAAAGCAAAAATCCCCCATTTCCAATCGTGGGAACCTTCTGGGTGTTATTTATGTAGGTCATGATCAATACGTTTCACAATTTGGTATTTTGTAGTGATTGTTCAGGATGAATTTGCCCGGCAACATAATCACAACCTCTACAAAGATTGTCAAGAGATCAGCTAAAAAGAGATCTTGCCAAAAGACCACTTTCAGGAAAGATTTGCTTAAAGAAAGCTTTGATTTTTTTTTTTTGGTCCCAAATTATTTAAAGATGTCCATTTGTTTTTGGAATCTTGTGCAAAGCTATTTGATGTGTATAGTATTCTTTATCTTATTTTACATAATTATTTGTAAGTTATGCTATCATCCTTTTTATAAAGACTAATAAATTCTCTATCCTGATCACTTAAAAAAAAAGCTATTTCCTAATAAAATATTTTATTGTGTAAATAATCTAAGAAATGTTTACAAGAGGCACTAAATTGGGATTACTCATCTTGTTCCCTTAAAGGTTGGCTGTATTTTTCCAGGAAAGCTGATAACTATTGCTTGCTACTGTATTATTTTCCCTACATGTATTGTTCAGATTGATCTTTGCATAACTTTTACCATAATTTATGAGTTTAGTATGGAGTTATTCCATCTTACAGCAATCTTGCCCTAGATATAAGCAAAAGCCACAACTTAGGAACTCATTGGTAATACATATGCTGTCATGTCTCATTGCCACCCCAAACAAGCCCATTCTATTTTCAAAATATATGTGATACATGGAAAATGAATCATACTTTTTGGGATATCTGGGTCTAATCTTCATGTTTCTTTAACGTAGGAAATTGCCTTAGAAGAGTCCTTAACCTTCTGAGACCCTAAAGAAAGAGCTACTCTCTCCATGGAGAAGATCTCTGACATTCTTTTTGACTTTTCCATGAGAATAGGCCATCTCCCTCTGTGTGAGCATTCAGAGTGAGTGATTTAAATTACATATGAGACTCTCCTCAGAACTTCTTGGTTAAGTTTTCTTTGCATGCTTTCTCTGCACAAATATTCCTGGTTTTCCTTGGCAGATTAAATATTACCAGCTTTAAAATCCCAGGTAGGCATTTCATGTGCACAGTGGGGAAAAAAAGGACATTTGTGGACACTACTCAGGGCTATTTTCATTTTTCAGCTCTCAGTTCCTGGGATTACAGTTTAAAATCCCTGGGACAAGTCTGAAAGCACACAAAAAGAATACATTGATATAGTCTTACAAATATCAGCAAGGAATTATAGGCCAGAAATTAGCATATTTAGTTATTCTTGGCATACAGACTAGGGCAATTTCAGAATTGTCCATGATCAGCTCAAAAGACCCTTTAAGCCATTGTTCATAAAATCTGAACAGAAATCCCGTAAAGGAAAAAATATGAGCCTATATCCCCACTGTTGAGTTACATTACTTTACTATGCTTATAAAAGTGTAAACTGTAAAACCAGATATAAGCACGTTAAGCTCAGAAGACTTAACTGTAGAAACAAAGAAACATGTTAAATATGAAAGAAACCATAAAACCAATAAAATTTAAGATAACATCATTAACTTTGTGTAATGAATTATCTCACTATGCTGAAACTTAATGTTTAATATGTGACTACTGAGTGATGACTACCTCATGGTCTCAAAATATTTGGCCTGTCTGTACACCATCTCATAAGGAACTCACCTACCACTTTTCTCTCCTCAGACACACACAGCACCTTCATTGGTCTAGAACTTCACAACATCACTTGACCTTCACTTCTGGTAAAGTCTGGTATCCTATAATATTCACAATTGATTCTTTGTTGGTAGTTCATGGCCATTAAATATTTTCCATTTGGGCCAAGGTGACCCAAGCATCAAGGAACAGGAAGAGCAGTTCTAGAACAGTCATTCATGGGACCCAAAATGCCATCCGAGAGTCTAACAAGAGTTTGTTCTGTGACCATAAAAATAAAAAAAATTGGTGTAGAATAGTCACAAAACCTCAGTGGGAGAAGAGAAACCTCATAGATAATTTTGTCCAAGATAAGTGTGTTTTTCATCCCAAAACTTAATCTGTTCACTTATTTGCACTAAGGAAAGAATATATGGGATTATTCTGTGTTATTTGTTATAACTACATGTGAATCTGCAATTATTTCTAAAACAGTTAAGATCTTCTGTACTTTGATGGCAATGGGCAAGAGTGGATGCTTAGAGAAGAGAAGGAGAGGTGGAATTTTAGCTGTTCAAGATTCTCCATATCTCATACCCTTGGAGTCTTTCTAAATGCTCGTTAGTGTATACTTGTGATCTTGGATTTTATATTTTTGTACCTTGCCTTAGCAACTTGATGAGAGATAGGAAACATCAAAAGACCAAGAAGTGTGTCTGATAAAAGTATGTCCAGTAACTCCTATGACAATCAGCACCAGACTCGGATCTCAGTTCTGCATTATTTTAATCATCATAAACATTTACATATGCCAAGAGTCTATCATCTTTCATACCTATCACAACAATAAATAACTGAAACAAAACTACAGAAGAAATGAAGACTATTGTTCCTGTTTTGGGGGTCTAAATAGAGTGCAGCGGTCCACTGAATGCTTATTTAGATAGCAGTTGAGTAAACCTAAAATTGAAAGCATATTTTGGAGGGACGCTACCATGCATGTCCCTCACTTTTACCAAGCAGAAATATCACATGACCTTCCTGATGCCAAAGGTGGCCGAGGGGTAGATAGTGACCAGGCAGTAGAAGAGGTGATTACTTTGAAGAGCTTTGGTTAAGAAGAGCACATTTGAGTGAGGGATTAAAGTTGTTTCTAGCTGATGGAAAGCAGATCGCTCAGTTGGCATCTTCTGGAACAAGACAATCTGTATTTATTAGCAGATAAGATTTGGGTTCCACGGTGTCTGAGGACCACGATACAAAGTTCTGATAAAAACAGAGACACCGAGAAATCATTCATCCCCCACATACTTGAGTGACAGTTGTTCCATCTCATGTAAACCCAAGGCTTAAGTGAAAACATGCAAAACATTAAGGTTTTTTTCTTTGTAAACATTAAAACATTTCTTATTTTAACATGAAGGATGCTTGAAAGACAATGTTACAAGTGTGTTTGGTAGCTAAATTACCTGTGACGGGATTATCAAGGAAATATCAGAATGGTGTGGGGTATGGCTTTGAAAGCTGCTGCTGTTTAGCAAGGTAGGGCTACATAGTTGAAGCACATAGGTATTTTGAAAATTATCCAATGTCCAGATACAAACCCAAGGGTTGAATCAGAATATTGATGTAGGTACTCAGTCCTTATTATGTGTTATATCAATAATGGAAAAGTGCACTAACATGTGTATGATGTGAAAACACATGGACCAAGACAGATTATCCAGACAAACATGCTACTCTAGAAAGTCATTTCCTCACAATTCCTCTTCTCTGTAATCCCAGCTAAAAAGTAGGTCCTCTGTAAATGAAACATCATGAGCTGCTGCTACCTTCAGTCCTTACCCAGAACCCCGAATCTTGAAGTAAAGAACAGACACTAAGTCACCATCCTTATCTGATTCAAGACAAACAAAATATGACAAATACAAACAATCCAAGGTTGTCTGCATTTTTAGATGCATGATGAGAAAAACTAATTAAACCCAGAACTCAGTGTTTTTCCTGTTCATAGTTCTGTACCCCAAGGTGAATATGCCTTACAAATGGCCCCACCTCCAAGCTGACAACATCATCTGAAAGCTGACCCTCTTATTATGAAATGGTACTAAACTCATATTATTTAAGCAGACACTGGGTGTGCTTTCTAGGTCACGTAAACAGCACTTTCTCATGACATCCCAAACCATATTCCAAAGACCACCCCATCGAATAGCGCCATACATCGAGATGTCTTCAGAGCCTTTTTGGCTAGGGATTAAATCACACACGATGAAGCTCTCCACAGCCACTGCAGCACGAGTTCGATCCCCAGCCAGGGAGAGGACCCAGGGTGCAACAGACCTCTCCTGTCTCCCTGCTGCTCCCCTCACCAGTGTGTTTCAGTCAATCTGCCTGTTCTGCACCCCAGTCTGTCTCTGGTGAACCCTCTGACCCAACCCATCCCTCCAGCCTGTACCCTAGTTCTTGTATGCATAAATAAATGTACCTTAAAAAAAAAAGACAAAGCATAGAGCTGTCTTAAGATAAGTAAGATAAGTAAGTTCTAGGCCTTTGCTTGCTGAGGAGTAGCTTATGATTGGCTCCCAAGTGGTTTCTACGTGTAGGCCTTTTTCCAGGGTGAATATTGTTCCCTTCTGTGATGGCTGGGAAGCTCTGAGGTGCGAGAGAATGGAAGTATCCTGAATAAAGCTGATAACAACAACATGGGAAAAAGCTTGGGAGTTTTTGATTCCTTTGTATGTCTGCCATCTCTTGGCAGCGTGATTCATGCTTCAGTTAATTCACTCTGTCATTTTTTTTCAGAAGTTCATCATTCAGTATCATCCTGAGTAAGTCTTTGGGAGTGTGGAGAAAAGGAAGATCATTTATAAAGATTCTGTGACCTCAAATAACTCTTATTCTAGATAAGAGAGAGAAAAAGTGCCTGAAGCCATTTGAATGAGGCAGGGATTTAGAAGTCTAACTGGCAGTTCTCAGGAGTTAGCCCCCTGGAAAGAAGAGGCAGGTACCCCAAAATCTAAGCGTCTGGGATTGGGTCCAGTCCCTTGTGATATTATTTACCTCTGAGTGACCCCCACCCAGGCTACACAGTTCAGTTTTATCAAGGAAAAATCTCCTTAACAGAAGCTATAGATGAAACAGAAATTTTGTCCATATTGTGTGGGTTTCTCAACAAAACATTGGTCACTGTGATTCAAAAAGGGACACCATGCCACAAACAAGTGCCTCTCTGGACACTTGAAGTTTAGTGACACAAACTGGTCACATGATTTACCCTCAAAATCTGCTTCTGAATAAATTTGTACAGTTATCACCCTCATTTGGAAGGTAGCTATGCCCACCGCTCCAACGCCCCTTATCACCATCGCTGGGAAGGTTTCTTGAGACCCTCCTCATCCAGGCTGAGGAATCCATTATCTATTAAGTTTTGGGGAAACTGAAGTGATTCGCCTAGTGAAGGTCCAGGGCTGATACAAAGGGAAACATTATTGTGTATTTGAAACAAGATGTGTAGATGTTCTTGAGGGAGTAATGTTAGAACAAGATGGAAAAAGAAATAAAATTTGAGGAACTTTCTCATCCTCTCAGAGAAGCTAGCACAGTGCTTAGCAATAGAAGTAGTACTTAAAGAACAAAGGTCACACAGCAGCTGTCAAAGAGTGACAATTGTTTAAACCTAGACAATAAACAATAAGGACTAAGAGTCTTTTGCATAGTAAAGAGACTCTGACTTTGTAAAGTCTTCATTCAAGCAACAGCCTGGTTTCTGGGCAGCAGTAGACGCAGATTAAGTTCTGCAAAGCCAGCCAGTGGTTGAGACTGACAGTTTATCCAATCAACAAATACTTTAAAAATTTCTTAAGTCCACTTAGGTAATACTACAGGAGAAAAAGGTAATCATCTCCTAAACTATCAGCAGGATTGGTAACATATATCAAAATGTTAATGTTCTTATCTTCAACCAGAAATTCCACTTCTGAGAATACATCCTAAGGAAGCAAGTGGAAAATGGGGAAAGATATTTGCAGAATTATACATGTTTGATGTTATATGTGATATTAAAAATTGGAAACACCTCACTGCCCATCAGGAGAAAATTATTTCTATAAACGGTACAGGAACCAACAGAATACCATGAAAAAGCATGATGAAAATCTTGTTCTATTGTGTACTTTCAAAAAATGTAAATAGCCTTTTTGCATTCAAGTTAAAATGCTGATGAGGAAGAATATGAATAGCAAAATTCCATTTTACTTTTAAAATGTATATACACAAAAAAATCTCCAGAGAGTATAAATTTAAATGTGAAAGAGTATACAATCAAGGATTTGTGATATATTTTAGGGAGCAGAACATTTCATCTTGAGATACTTCACCCCCTTCTTTACACATCTCCTCATTTCATAATTCTATATTTTCTGAGTTTTTATAATAAGAAGATATTGAGTTTATTTTTTAAAAATAGAAAGAGCAAAAACTCTATTCTTATCTTACCTCTTTATTTAACTGATTTTTAAAAATTTATTTATTGATGCACACAAAAACTGGGGCACAGGACAGAGGTGCAGAGGTGAGAGATTCACCAGAGACAGAGTGGGGAGCAGAACATGCAGATCAACTGAAATGCACTGCTGAGGGGAGCAGCGAGAAGAAAGAGATGTCTGCCGCGCCATGTGGGTCAGTTCCCTGACTGGGCATTGAGCTCATGCTGCGGTGGCTGCAGACAGCTTCCTAGATCTGTGCTTCAACCCACTGTGCCACCAAGGAGGGCCCCATTTAATAGATTTTAGAGACTTGTCATTGGAGTCAGAAATAAGAAAACATTGAGCAATCTTGAACACTATGCCAGTTAAGGACCAGCAATCCCAGCGTCCTGTGTTGCATAGGGAAGCCAGGGAGCACCGGCATTCTACAGGGGCTAAATATGTATTTCCAAGAGCAAGGCATTAGGGCAATTGTAGGACTCACCCAAGACTACAGGAGTCACTTGTAGCAAGACCAAGTGGAATAGGGCATATGCTAATCAAGCCCTCTTTCCCAGAATTCTTTCGTTTCTTTCAATTCTTTTCAATTTATCACTTTGTCCCATAAGTTTAAAAGTAAACTGCAGGGTCAGTGAATTTCTTTTATAGACACTACTAGTTCCTCTCTAGGCCTCATCCTATGAAAATGAATATGGTCTAGAGTTCTCTTTTGCCTCCCTTTTATGTTTTTGTCCTTTCTCACTGTATATTCTGTCTCTTCCGCATTAGCTTGGTTCACAGCTTTGGGACTGAAACCCAGATCTTTCTCCTGAGCTCTGATCCCACATACGCATCTGTTCTTTGGATATTTCCAGTGTAATGGCCCACAAATCCCCAAAATTCAATGTTAGTCAAAATTAATGCATTCACAATGCACACACACACACTTCAGCCACACTCTACCATTTTGCTATCTTTTTGATGTTCACTCAGCTTTCCAAATGCCAGTAGCTTCAGAGTCAACCTCAATTCTCTACAAACTCCTATGAATTCTGCTTCTTAAACAGCATACACCTCCACCTCCACCTTGCTTGACATCCTCTTTATATTTCTTTTGACACAAAACCTTAAATGGCCTCCAATTCTTATACCAAGCTAAGTTCTCCCTTGATGGGTTTATCTAATCATGCAATTCCTGTTTGAATTCTTCGTGGGGTCATGATCCCCTTCTCATGACTTTTACTTAACCTTTACAGACTCAACAAGCTCTACAACCATCCACATAAAGTGCACTCCTAAATTCCACTAAAAGTACTTCACTTTTTTATACCCACATACTGTTTTCCACACCACACACTTTCAAGATTCAAATAGATCTATTCCAGACCCACTGGAAAATTAAGTAGAAATGCCCTTACACTGGAGATGGTTTTGTGTTAGTTAGGACAGTTATTTGGGAAGCCTGACATGACATAATCAGTTATAGAATGAGAATCCTTTTCAAGAAAAATCAAGACCAGTGAATTTATGGAAGTTCATAGAAAATCAATATAGCCGTAAGTAAAAGAGAAAGAAATGGACATAAATAAAAGAAGCTAAATTGTGGTCACCAGAGTTTAAAGAAAGAAGAAAGAAGGTTCAAAAAGAGAGCTCTCAGATATTAGTGCAGACTTGAAACAATAAATTCAGAATCAGTCCTCACAGCCACTTTTATTTGGAAACTGTATCCTTCAAGGAAATCAGGGAAAGACAGGTATAACTGCAGAGCCTGCGAGGGGTGTCTGCAAGAGCTGTGGTCATTCCCCCGGTCAACTCCATCAGTGTTTAACCATGACTGACTGATTGTGTGGAGAGATAGCAAACTGAGCTGGGTCCAAATTCTCTCCCTCACAGACTTACACAGTGCATCAGGGACAACCAGAGGCGAGGCCTGAGACACTCTGACCTGAGTCATGCTGAGCAGTGGCCCCTCGCCCCTGCTTCTGACCTCCCCAGATAGCCGTGGCCCCTTCCTCCTGGAGATTAGGTTTGGACTGCCCAGCATCGGTCACAAAATCTCCATTTGACTTAAATACATCAGTAAGTCTGTGAAATAGTTGGGAAGAGGGCAAGTTGGACTGTGTTCAATATGGTAACTGCTGCATGGAAACAAAATCCAGATTTAGAGGAAGAACAGACCCTGTGTTCTGGCCCCAGCAGTGGAGGGCAGTACCTGTGACCTGCGGGTCAGTTGCTCTCCTGGTTGGCTTGTGGCATCTTGTTGCCATCAAGCAAGTGGAGTGCATCTCTTACAGAAACACGTCACAGAGGTGGGCAGACACCAGGGAAGTGTGGCATCTGACTGAGGGCTGGGGGTGTGTTTGTGACCCCCTGTGAGAGGGGCCTTCAGGGAGAAAGAAAGCCTGTACCTCTCACCACAAGGAACTAAAGGGAGGTCAGCAGTCTAAAAGTTTTCTTTCCAGCAGGTAAGCCATTAAAAAGCCATGCTGGAAGAAATAGAGCAGAATTGGCCAGATGAGAGAAGTAGCCATACAATCATATCCGAGCAAATCGTTCCAGAAGGCTCACTGCTCAAATGGACTTAGAGAGCAGAGGCAGGAAGAAAATTGGAATTGAGATGAGCCAAGGTTTCACTGGGAAGATTCACTTTGTGTCACATCTGAGGCTGGGGTGGAAACAGGACAGCAAGGGCTGGGGCCCTGGCCGGCCAGACAGGACATGGGGGGTGAGTCAGGATGCAGGGAACTGGGTGCTCAAAGAATCTCTGTAGAACCTTTCTAATAAGCCCCTGGGCCGCAAGTTACTGGGGTGGGTGCGCTGCCCCACACTATGCTGTGCTCATGCGCGGTTGCCAGCACTGGCCGAGAGCACACAGCGAGGATCACACGTGGCTGCTGAAGGCACGCCGAGTGGTCTCTGGCATCTGCACACTGCAGACTAAGATAAAACATCGTGTGTTAGTCTTACCTGGATAACTAGAAACACGTGGCTGACGCAAGTCTATTCAAATGCTGATACGTCTAATAATGCAATTAGGACACGTTTGCTTAACACGCTTTCAGAGAGTAACTGATTGCCCGATTCTTTGGAGAAGGGTGTAAACCTCTTGGAAATAGGAGGAAGAAAAGAAAATCCATCTCACTTAGCTCACTTTGACTGTTTCCTCTAATATTGATGATCATCTAGTGAAGTATTTGTTAATCTTTTGCCATAATATGGATCAATCATAATACGCTTAATAATCAAGAAACCCTTTGCCTTCACACAAGCAAAATATTTACACTGATTTATTAGACAAGGAGAAATGTGGTTTTAGTAATGAGCTGGTCATAATGTGGTCATGTCTTAAAATATTCCTGTATCTCAATGAGCAATTTAAAAGTATTGACTCCAGCTTTGAAACCTCAGAATGCAGGATGACAATCAAAATGGGGAAAAGTTAATCTAATTGTACTAAGGTTGATCCATGATTAAAAAATGTGAGTGCCATCCCTTACAAAGGTCCTCGTTTTCCCAGTTTGTGTACGTATGGGCTAAAATCTTCTTTCTTAACTGCAAAGAACAGCAAAAAAGATAGTTACCAGACAGGCATTTTGACACTTTCGTGAATTAGGAATTACATTTTTGTGTGTGAAAAACTTGAAGATAATAGAAAAAAGAAAGCCAGAGGCTTAATTTAAATGTCCTATGGTTCCATCTGTTTTTTCTCCCCCCAACATTTCAGTGTTCAGAAAGGACATGTCTTCTTAGCATTATTATGGAGCTTCAGATACACTGGGACAAGTCCATCTCGATCATTCAGGATCCTGACTATCGGGGTACGAGGCTTTGAGACGAGCAGGACGCAAGCCCCATGACCATCTGACGTCACAGACTCTCAAATCTACATCTGTGTCTCGGTCTTCTCCACTGTAGGCAGGTGAATGACATCTATGACAATTGAGTGGTCGTGAGAATGAGACACAGGAGCTACCCAGGTTGACACTCTAGAAACCTGTTTGCGAGGACTACTGATTTTTTTTTTAATTACACAAAAATGTAGAACAGACAGCGCCAGCATGCAAAGGAGGAACGACAAATACAGATTATTTTAAAGTAGAAGAGAGGGAGAATTAATGTGCTGTGGTCTAACTATCAGTAGGGGGTGACGCCTTCCTTGGTCTCTGCAGGTATAGCCACTTACAGGCTCTGCCTCCCCCCACAATTCCTCATCTGTGATCACTCAACCCCTCATAGGTGGAGCCTTTGCTAAATCATCTCTTCATCTCTGCAGACTGAGAAAAGCCTGTTGAAATAAGAGCAGGAATCATTTGGGCAAGCAGTCTGCCATGCACTGCCTTTGGACTGAAGTCAGAGAATCTGTGTTTTCACATAAATTAGCTTAGACAATTCCATTTGAGCCTGAAAGCACTTTCAATTATTTTATTACTTATCATTGACAGCCCTCCTTTGGACTGTTCCGTGTGTGTCTTTAAGTTTGGACCTAAGTTTTTTAAATATTTGGAATATGTGCTGTTTGAATACACATATGGTAAGAATGTCTGCTAAGGTCATTGTTTTGACGAGGAATTAAAAAATAATAATAAATAAATAAATAAATAAATAAATAAATAAATAAATAAACAGGGAAAAGGAAAGAAAAAAATTTATTATGTTCCTGCCCAGAGGAGCACTAATGGGTTCTGAACCCTTTCAGAGTCATAGAGCAGAAAGAAAAACGGTTGCCTAGGTAACAAGCAGGCCAATCAGCTGCCTACACTCATCCCAGAGCATCTAATTTATGCAGCAATTGCAGGCTAGAACAGGTGGCTTACCTAAATGATGCCAAAGAGCTGTACTTTGCTAACATACCCATCCTTTGCATTGTCTCGTACACAAAGTTTCATTCTTGTCCTTCATAAAAGAATTAATAAGGTGCATTTCAGTAGGGCTTGCAACACACTAGCGGTCTGCATTTTTTCAATTCTGAATTTGCTGACAAAGAGAAAGGCAAGTGATTTTTAAAATGATGGACACTGACAACTTAATTCTACTAGTTACTTTGAAAATGGAGGTCACCCTAACCCCAATAGTAAGACACATTTTTATATATGCTATTAAGTTAAATATTGTGAGTTTTAATAGAAGAGAATTTTTCTGTGTTTCCACAAAGTATTAGCAGTCACAACAACTCTAATTCTTACCGTTGGTAGGTTCTTATAAACAATTCTGGATTGCAAAAAAAGGAAAGAGGGAAGTGACCCCATGCTAGCTGGAGAGGAGCAATGGATTAAAGCATTATGAAGCTGCCTGCAGCCACTGCAGTGCGAGTTCAATCCTCAACCTGGGAGCTGAACCACATGGTGCAACTGAATTCTCCTGCCTCCCTGCTCCCCTCAGCAGTGTATTTCAGTCCATCCACCTGTTCTGCTCCCCACTCTGCCTCTGGTGAATCCTCTCATCCCCAGCACCTCTGGTCTGTGCCCCAGTTCTTATATGCACAAATAAATCATAAAAAAAAAAAACTATCGCAGCACTAAATAAGCCCACTGGCCCATTGGCTATAACTAAAGTTATAAACGAAAATTTCAGGAAACAGAAGGTGGAAACATTTTTCATACTATATAAGGACTTTGATGATCCAGGCTTAGTTTCCTTTTGCAGCCTCATCTTCACACACACTCCCAAATATGCCCTGAGCTTCAATCACACAATGCCAGTGAAATCTGCTTTCCTGTCTGTGCATTTGCATTTGCTGTTGTCTCTGCCCTAGGAAGACTTTCCTTTGCTGCACTCCCTGCTCAATACTTATGTACGCTACAAAGTAAGAGAAAGCATTTTTCCTCCCCCAAACCCTTTGTCTATGTCCAGAGGAACAGCAGCAAGCACCGCCCTGGGTTCCCTCTGCCCCAGAGTCCAGTAAATGTTTCTACCTGTCGCAGATGACATCACCCACACCTTAAAGTTAGGGATTGTGTTCTACTTACATCTCATCTCCATTGGACTTGACTCACAATACACAATCACAATATTCAGTAAAACAATGAGTGAGGGCCCTCCCTGGTGGCCCAGTGGGTTAAAGCGCAGTCCTATAAAGCTATCTGCAGCCACTGCAGCACGAGTTCAATCCCCAGTCCCGTAGGTGACCCCCAGGGCGCAGCAGACCTCTCCTGACCTACCCGCTGCTCCCCTCAGCAGTGCACTCTGTCATTTGGCCTGTTCTGCTCCCCACTCTGTCTCTGCTGAATCCTCTCACATCAGCCCCCACACTTCTGGCCGGTACCCCTGTTTTGGTATGCATAAATAAACTCTTTATTAAAAAGATAATGAATGGGCCCTCCCTGGTGGCACAGTGGATTAAAGCACAGCACTGAGAATCTAAAAGCCTCTTCCGCATAATTCGATTCCCGCCTGCCCCGGGGGTGACCACATGGTGCGGCAGACCTCTCCTGACCCGCCCGCTGCTCCCCTCAGCAGTGTACTTCGTCGATCTGCCTGTTCTGTTCCCCACTCTGTCTCTGGTGAAGCCTCTCACCGCCCCTGAGCCTCTGGCCTGTAGCCCAGTTCTGTATGCACAAATAAATAAAAATCTTAAAAAAAAAAAAAAAAGATAATGAATGAGTGAATTAGCTTTTTTGGACACAAACTAAAACATGGCAAACATTTGCAGAAATAACATAAAAATCTCACGGAGATGAAACAGTGAATTGTGCTAGTTGAGCCAAGAAAATCTGTATTTTTAAAAATAAGTGGAACCTTTTTTTTTTTTCAAAGGAAGTCGAAATGCAGCTTCTCTTTTTGCACCTAAATGTCAGTTCATCACACAGGCTGCTGATCATGCTCCTTTCCTCTTTCAAAGCACCGCCACCAAACCACAGGCTTCCAAGAGCAGCGTTTGAAAATACCACAGTGGAGACTTTTTACACGACCAACTTTGCCTTCCTACTTCTCAGAGAATACCACAGGAGCAAGTTTTTGTTGAAAATGACATTCAAAATCAGTGACAACGTCTGCTACAAGCTCAGGTCTTGCTGTTTCTCAACGGGTCTGCTTTTGAAGTCTTTTAGTTGTTTCCAAAGTGACCCTCGCCCCTGAAGCTGCTGTAGAGGCAAGATGGATGACTACTTCAGTCGGCAGGGAACACATATCTACGCTACACTCCACTACCAACCGGATATGGCATGTTGCTTACAAGAACGCAACACCCTCTCCTTGTTAAGTAGATCGTTTCTCCAGTTCATGGGCTGCCTATGACTTGGGAAAACAGGAAGCAGCCAGGATTATCTGACACCAGCTCCCTCATGCCATGAAAGAGAACATCTTCCTCTAAGTCGAGGCATCTTTATTCTCCGCCTTAATTAGCTCACGTGGTTGTCCACTGGGCATGCGTGTGGGCACAGCCGTCACACTTGTCTTGCCATTTTCTGCGTTAAAGCAATTTGTTTGTCATTCCCTGGAATGGCTTCTTTGCACAAATCAGTTGCACAAATCAGAGGCATGGTTACAGCGAGTTGCCTATGATTAACACAACCCCATGTTATTGCAAAATGGGAAGAAAAAAGAGACTAAGAAGTTAATGTTGTTTATGAGTCACTCCCCTTTAATTCACACACTCATATATTTTAGAAGGTATAGCAACATTTTATTATACTTTATGCCTCCCAAAAATCAAATGGAAAATATCTTTATACCAATTTGATACAATTGCACAATCAGTGAAACATCTTTATACCAATATGATACAATTGCACAGTCCTATGTCAAAAGGGCTGGGAGACTTAATGTATCAGGTGTACTTCCTCTGAATTAGTGGGGTTATTTTCTACGTGTTTTGTATTCACAAAAAGAGGAGGATGTATAGAGTTGTTCTGGGGAAAACACAAAACAAAACAAAACAAAACAAAACAAAACTCTTGGATGCTGGCTGATGTCCTTTCTAAGCTTATTCCAGTAGTGAAATAACCAAGATTGAACTTGTCAAGTGAAGAAGGCCCAGGAAAGGCTCAGGTTCATGGGCCCAGCTTTTGCAATGAAAAATAGACAGCTTTCTAAACATGAACAACCGAGCTACCAGGACATTTCAAAATTGAAAAGACTCATGAAATAATGTTTCACTCTGTCTCAACAGGTGGTGTTATAAATCCAAAGAATTAAAATACATTTCAACAAACTTGGATGTTTTGTCTGTAGTGGACCTCAGAAATAAAGCAATTATCTTACACAGGAAAAAAAAAAATGAGCACCAAGAACAGGATGAATATGCCAATGCATATTGGTCAGAGTTGGACAAGTATCAGAAAAGCTTTTCTTATTTCTTTAAAATATTCGCCATGAGAAAATAACAAAAATAATGAACAACCATATACCAGAGACATTCTGTGGGGGTGGAGTGTGGAATGGGACCAAAAATGGGGGGGGGGGGCAATCCCGGGTACTTTGGTGTTGGCTCAGGGGTGATTTGGTGACGGGAAACCCGTGGGGATTACAATTGAGATGAAAAAAAAAATGTGCAAAATGATGTAAAAATAAACTTTGTAATAAAAAAAAAATTCGCTATATGATGGCACATGGGTAACTCAGTGATGGGAAACCCATGGGGATTACAATTGAGATGAAAAAGAAATGTACAAAATGATGTAAAAATAAACTTTTTTTTAAAAATCACCATACAAAGTTCTTGAAGACAATATCAAGTTGGATTTTAACTTCATTGTTAAGTGTCTGCTTTTGTACCATATAAAGTCATGTGTAACAAACATAACATCATGAAAGCTCAACTTTCACCAATCCCTAATAAATTATTTATGCACATGTCTTCATTAAGGAATGCTTCCTGCTAAAAGTCACATAAACCACCATTTAGAACCACTTAATAAATATTGGCTTATTTTTCTGACATAACAAGGAGGCTTGAGGGAGGAAGGGGAGGGTCCTGAGGTTTCAGTATTTGAGGGCTGGCATTTCTGAAATCCTCCTGGGATTCCCTCCTAATCCTATCCTCAAGGTCACAAAATGGCTGTACTAGTTTGGAGCACCCCAATCTTTCTTCAAGAAAGAAGAGAACAAGAGATTTTCCTTCCTCTGGCAAACAAAGTCTTTTACAGAGCTATGAAAGTTTTATTTGGAGGGTTCAGGGCCCAGAACTAAGTATTCTGGCCTCTCTCCCTGCAAGAGAGCGTGGGGACATGCAAATTTCATTTTCCAACTGTTACAACAGAGGTGACAGTGGAGATAATGGATTTGAAATACCTGAAGGAGGGGGGAGGGGGAGTGGGACAGAGA
Source organism: Condylura cristata (assembly GCF_000260355.1). Classification (NCBI taxonomy): domain Eukaryota; kingdom Metazoa; phylum Chordata; class Mammalia; order Eulipotyphla; family Talpidae; genus Condylura; species Condylura cristata. Next base: position 6,824,478 of record NW_004567108.1, on the reverse strand, counting down.
GTGGTGGAGGAGGGGGGTGGAGAAGGAAAGGTTTGCTGGAAGAGGGAGAAGACAGAAAGTAGTCAGGATGGATTGGAAACAGAAGGAAAGAAAGAAAGATTATAAGGGAAACATAGTCCAGTGCAATCTTAAAATATGAAAATGAGGTATTCAAAATGAGGAGAAGGGATGCAAAGCTGTACATAAAGTTTTCTCAAATAGCAGAGGCGCCTTGTGAACAGTGTGGATGGTAACTAAAGCAGTGATTTCAGCAGCCACTAAGAGCCTATTTGTTTTGCCAGTTGATAGGTTAAGGAACACAACAGTGATGAAATGGATTATTTCTGAGTGTCTGGAATTTTAAAACATTATGTTGTACGACTAGTGGAAAATCTTTCCTGCAATCCTCTTCACATGGAATGGGGACACCTAAAATTATTGAATAGTATGTCTTGTTTGAAATTAAAGTCACTTGCAAGCAATCTGAATGTGCTTATGAATATTTGTAAAAGTTGTTTCTTTTCCCTTGGGTCAGAATGGCCTGAAATGATATCCACGTGGGCCAGAGGAACTGCTTCGTATTGATTCAGCAGGCTCCATTCACTCTGTCTCTTTGTCACTCCAAAGAAAAGTGGGAGAATTCAAGGTCCACCTAGCCTAGTCTTTCCCTCAAGTGAGAATGTAAGTTCCAGGTTAGAGACTCTGCCTGGTTTGCTGCTAGATCTCAAGTGTCTACAGCAATATTGGTAAAATATTGTTAATTCAATAAATAGTTGTTGCCTGAACAGATAAAAATGAATCCTTTGTAGACCAACTGCCTACTACGGAAATGTTACTGTACTTTGAGGTGAAATTCAATGTATCCTGCAAAACTCTCTTCCAACTTGGATTGCACAGCAATCAAATTAAACATCAGAGCCTTCTGCAGGAAATAGCTCATTGATTAAAAAGATTAAGCTATAAATGTCTTAAGAGCAAGATCCACATGTGCTTATCTTGTTATCTCCATTACCAAGCCCATTGCTTGGCACATCATAAGTGTTTGTAGAAAGAATTCCTGACCAGATTTTATAATGAGTAATTACTAATGTAATGACAATCAATATTTTGGTTCAAACCTTAAAACTAAATTGACCCGCTGCTACTGAACATTCAGTTCCTGAACTTCACTCACAGCAGTATAATTCAAGCTCAAAAGCATCCATCTTTCCAACCAGAAGGCTAATGAAAACCTGAAAAGAAATTCATAAGACCCAAGTTAAAGTGAAACATGCACTTCTCATACGGACATGCATTGTGTGCAACTCTTTGCATTTTTCTCTAAACTCAGATATCTAAGAAGGAACTAGGTGTACTTTCTAGGATCTGTTAACAGCACCTTGTCTGGGCTTGCAAAATCAACTGCTCTCCAAGAGGAGGGGAGAAAGCATCCTGATTAGAAACTAGTGGCTTTGTTCCTAAGAATGCAAAACCAAATAACGTTATGAGGACATTATTTTATAATACCAGTTTTCTTCATTACTTTGTACCTATGCAATGGTGAATACAATTTGTAGTGAAGATAATATATTTTTTTCTGGATAGAAGGTGAAAAACACTGTTTTGTTGAAATGAAATCATGTTATGGATTAGTCCTCAAGCAGCCTTACACTGTGGAATCAGCAGTCCCACCACAGTCCCACCAGCGGTAACACAACACACAGTCTCCACAACTCAGATGGGCACTTACTGAAATCATTTAAAAACAGGATCGACCCTTTCAGCTGTGATATGTTTGCTGTCACATGCAAGATCAGCTAGGTGAGCTCCCTGTCAACATTTGTGGGGCTGAATGTGTACCTTTATTTAAAGTACTCCCATTCCTGCAACTCTTATTGATTTCAACAAAGCCTGAGAAGTTCACTACCTTCCTCCCATAACCGCAAGCACAAAGGTAATATTTCATTTAAGCATGATAGTCCATGAAATGAAAAGGAACAAGCAAAAAAGATTCAAAGAAAACATGCAAACGAGACAGAAAAGAGGAGGCTGAAGCACTCATTGAGCATTTACCTTTTCTCCTAGTGAGGAAAATGCTTCATGGTCATTTCTGTCTTTTCTCACAGAGCTGATTTAAGCTCTTCGCCAGCTGAGAAAGCAGCTGTGCAGAGCGAGGAACTGGTGAGCTCCGCAGGAGTCCTGTGTCCTAATGCTACACCCAGAAATTCAGGGCTTGCTTTCAGTTCCTCTGTTGTCATTAGTGATGCCAGAAATGTGAAATGTTCTCTTCTTCGCAGCAGCAGTCCAGAGATGCCAGTGAAGGTTCTAGAGACTTACAAAGCCTGCATCTCCCTGTTTTTATTGTTATTTTCCGTGGAGCCTCTAAAGAACAGGGATTGGCTACTTTTCAAGGTATTTGAAATTCTGGAAAGCCTTCATTCCTCATAATGTTAGTGGAATAGATGGTAATACAGGCATGAAAGTTGAAGCATGTGGGAGAGGGGCTGGAAAGGCTTTCTCCCCTCCCCGTGCAAAAAAAAAAAAAAAAAAAAGACCTCACTGGCTGTTATACTATATCTTTTTTGGATAGTACAGTTGAACCTTTATCTTAAAAAAAAAAAAAACACAACACTAAATCATATGGCTCTGATAAAAGCAGCGATACAAAATTAGCTGCAATAAAAAAAAAAGCTACATTTCTTAAAAGTCCTGAAAAATGGAATGCATTTATTATGTTTCCACAGAGTGGCCTTAGAAGTGTGTTATGTAGTTCTCTGTAATTGACTGGAGAAATAAGAACAGGGAAAGTACTAGGCAACATAGCGACTGCTCTGGCTGGTTCCAGGCATGATTTATGTTAGAGAATTGTCTGAAGTGAATGTAGCTTGTCATGTTCAAAGCTAAGAATCCCACGGGGTTTACTCTTCAAATGCAGAGGAAAAGCAGTTGTTTACATTTCTAAAAATATAAAAACTGTGAAACACATGTATATTTAAGTATATTTAAGATATATAATATATATTCATATTTACATAATGTAAATAAAATTAGATTGATAAGTACAAAACACGCATGTGTTGATATGTATACTGAGGACATTAGGCTTCAATATCTAAAATAACACTATGCTTCAAAGCTTAAAATTATTAGATCTGTAAAATAAAACTTGAAAAAATTTTAAATACATGTTTTATTATTGAATGCACTAAACATTAACTCAAAGCTGCTATCAAATATTAAAGTCTGCACTCAAAAGAGTAAAGAGGAATATATCCTGAATCATTTTAGGACTGTATTTTATTTATATTTCACTAATTGTATAACTTAAATTTGGAGATTAGAACTGAAGAGTTAGCACTTAGAAATTTTCATTTACCTATCAGTTATGTCACCCTGAAGAAATGTATCATGCTAGCTTAAAACTAAGTTACATAAAACAAGAATTCCTATGTACACATAATGGAAGATTCCTTTTTTCAAGAAGTCTTTTTTGTTTTTCAACTGCACTTTCAGCCAAAAAGATTTGGGGAAGTAAAAAACCAGTAAGTGTCTATTGCTATTAAACAAATGCCTACAAATTGAACAGCTCAAAGAAAAATGCATTTTTCTCAGTTTGAATATTTTAGTGACCAACTTTATAAAGAAGTATATAGTTCAAAAATGTTGGGTTACCATTTTGTTGTGTGACTTTTTTTTATTTATTCACTTGTTTACATGATGGTTGTGATTTTTCCAATATTTAAAATATTTTTGTCCTGAAGAAGTATTCTGCCTATTAACATAGCCTTTATAAAAACGTCAACTATTCAGTTTCAGTCTCACCCTAAATGTATGCTAGAAGTGAATGCAGCATGATGATACATTGAATCGATATTCATATTACAGCTGTAATATTTTAGAGATGTATTTTCCACTGTTCTCCAAAATAATTTCAAACAGACTAAAGAGCCAAATTTAATAATGAATCAAATTTAGAAGACTAAAAATGTGCACAAGACTCAAAAAAGGCCTAGTAGAAAATACAAAGGATGAAAGTTGATGAATTGTTATTCAGACTGTAAAAATGATCTTCAGCTTATCACTTCCAAAGCTAAATAGACTCAATAAGAAGCATGGGGAGTCACTGCCCATCTGACAAAGAACATGAACATATACTTGAAAAAGAAGAAATGCAACCCATAAAGGCAGACAGAGGGGGAAATTCATCACAAATAACTATAGAAGCACAAAGTTAAAATTATATGTCATTTTTCCCTACTAAATAGCTCATTTTTCAAATATGTGATTCTCCGTGGTGATGGAAATAAAGTATCACCTGTTCCTGTTGAGAGTTCAAGCTAGTTTTTGGCAATTTGGCAGGAAAATAATGACAATAGAGGGAGATCAAAGGAAAAATGACCACAATTGATGCAGCCATCTCTAGGCTGATTTTTTAAGCTATTTTTATAATGGTCTCAGCATATCACATAAGAAAATGGAAAAGTAGAAAAACTCAATGTCCAAAAATAAAATCATTTCAAAAAGCGATGAGCAGCACATGCAGAGGGCAGTTGCAGCTGGGTGTGATGAACACACAGGGAACATCCAAGTTCCTCAGGTAGGCTGCTGTGACCGAGTCTGACCAAGACAGGCCAGGGGACACAAATCTAACCAGCTACCTCTGCGTGCTGATGCTGTGACCCAATGATAACCAGACCTGCTTTGAAGGAGAATGATTGCCAAAACAGCCCAGCCCTGAACTGCCCCTCATTTCCGGCATCATCCAACAAGAGAGGCCCCCCCATCCTCTTTAAACTTGAGAGTCACCCAGCAGACACCCACAGTTCTGTGATGAGTCTCTTCCAAAACTCTCCTCCTGAACCTCTCTTTCATCTCTAGCGGGTAGTCTTGCTGGCTGCAGCACACTAAATAATCTTATTTTGTATAACTCCAATAGTTTCTTATGCTTTTTGGTTGATGGATTTCAATGAATTCAACTGTGTCAGCCTCTGATAGGGAGTATTATGCAGCCATTCAAATGACAGCATGTCAACTGGTAGGACATGTGGTAACTACATAGATAACGTGAACTATCAGGGATTTGGTTAATACAATAGATGTACCTTTTTTTTTTTTTTTTTTTTTGCTTCTGAGTAATTTTTTTTTAAGATTTTTTTATCCATGCATACAAAACTGGGGTGCAAGCCAGAGGTGCAGGAGTGGTGAGAGTCTTCACCAGAGACAGAGTGGGGATGAAACAGGCAGATCAACGAAATACTCTGCTGAGGGGAGCAGTGGGCAGGTCAGGAGAGGTCTGCCTCACCATGTGGGTCACAACCAGGGCGGGGATCAAACTCATGCTGAAGTGACTTTAGCTTCTTAGTGTTGTGCTTTAACCCTCTGAGCCACCAGGGAGGGCCCCTCTTCTGAGTAATTTTTGCCTTGTTTTTTTCTCCATTTGCTTTTAGTTTAGTACATTGTATTACTAGTAAAAAAATATTCTGTTAAAAATGTGCAAAAAATAAATGACAGTGTTTGTTTGTGCTGCGATAAGAACTTACCATAAACTGGGTAGGTTTATCAACAGTAGAAATGCATTTTTCACATTTTAGGAGACTGGAAAATCCAAGATGAAGGCTGAAGTCCAGCAAGGCCAAAATCAAGATGTGTAATGTCTTGTTCATTGATAATTGATTTCTCTGTGTCGTCACATGACAGAAGGGAAAGGAGTTTTCTGGGATCTCTTTTAAAAGGCCACTAATTCTACTGATGAGGGCTGCACTACATGACCTAATCACTTTCCACAGAACTCACCTAAAAATACTATCATATTGAGGGGTTAGTGCCTAGCATATGAATTTGGGGGAGAGAAGCTACATTCTATCTCAATAGCAATGAATAAAACAAAATCTCTCAGTTAAACAGGTGAGTTCTTCTTGTGTGCTTATTTTCCTCTTCAATTTATTCAGCAAGAAATAAATGTGCACATAATTATTCATATATACCTATTATTAATTGATTTGATGGTCCTAGATTGATATCCATAATGATTGATTAATTAATGCACATAATTTGTTGATTAATTGTTACACGTAATGACTTAATTTATATGCATCATTAATTGATACACATTGCCATGTAATAATTTATTCCTTTACATGCTCATTAACTTATTTTTTGTGTATATTCTTTTATTATTTCATCAAATATGTATTGAGTTTCTCTAATTATCCATGCCTAGGGCTAAATGTTAATGAGACAGACTTGAACATGATCAAATGCCACTAGCAATGAACTCCCTCTACCGTGGGGAAGTTGAGAAGGTAGTTATGATCTTGAATGAAGGACACCTTTCTACTCTCCTACAGATGATACCAGGGATGCAGTGTCAAGGGGGGTACTTACTTCTTTGGGTGACAAAAGGTAGGAGTGGTCAGGGGTGACTTGAAGGAGGTGAGGCTTTCCATGAGACGTTAATAACAAGTATGTGTCAGGCAGAGAAGAGAAAGAATATTCCAGGCTGTATAAGAGTCTGTAATTAAGAGCTAAAATGAGAAAGACAATTAATGCTTCCAGAGATCAGGAAAGTTGAGATCCATGTGGGTGTATTCAGAGATTTGTGAAGGGAGTAGAACTTGATCTAGATCTTAGAAAATGGAGAAGGTATAGATGGAGAGAAAGCAGATTCAGTCTTAAGTAACCACATACATCTTCATGCTAGTCTGTGTCATGAGAAAGAAGCGGAGGGTGAGTTAAGTGGTGATGGGATTGTTTGTTTATGCCCCTGGACAGCCACCAGCTACATTAGGAGATAGTGTTTCAGCTTTTGGGCAACCAAGAGTCTTTCTAAGAATCACCAATGGAGTCAGATCTCACTTGTGATAAACTTCCAGTCCTGTGGTTGAAGTTTCTCTCAAATCACAAGAGATCCCCACACAAAAATTCCCTAAGAGCTTAGGTGAGACTTCAGATCTAAACCAATTGTCCCACAAAGACACCACCTTCTCTTAGGCTTGCCAAGCCTCAGGGGACTACAAAAGATCCTCAGATACACTGCAACCTCTGTATGAGCTCTGAATTCAGAGCTGGCTCACCATGATAAAAGTAGGAGGAAATATTTCTTTGAAATTAGCTAGCTAAAAAATGGAAAGAAGATCAGACTTTGATGGAGAAACCTTAAACCAAGTTCCAAAAGTATAGAGATGCAAAGTGAGGGGAAGGATATTTTTCAGATGTTAATAGGGTCTCAAATACTCAAGGATGGTTATATACAATAGGCAATCAGCACACAAGCCAAAAGGCTCAGTGAGTGTAAGAAGGTATGAAAATGGATCTGTGCTCATGGATAAAAGAGAATAAAAATAAAAGTATGTGCATTTCCATATAGTAAATTGGTCACATTTTGTAGAAAACAGAAGCCAGTGGAGGAATGAATGAGAAACCAGACTAATCATAGTTTAATATTTCAAACTATCTTACATTCTATTTGACTTTTAGTTCCTGCTTTGAGTCTAAGTAAGACTTTGATTTCTTCATCTAGAACCAACCCCTTTCTCTTTTCATTCCAGCAGCATAAACATGAATTAAAATTTGTTCCTTTTATAGAGTTAAAATGCAAATACATTGAGAAGGAGGCAGATGGCAGAACCAAACTTCCAATTTGTTCTAGTTCATGTTTAAAGACACATTTTCCTATTATAGAAGCATTTGTACTTCCATATAGGAAATACATGGGGGAGGGGATATCAAATGAAAATGCAATAAAACAACTCACATTAAGGCATTTTCTTTAATACATGCTACATACTGAAAAAAAATTATCATCATCATCATTATTATTATGAAAAGGTAGAGGCAAAGTATGCTTTTTTGGTCTAGTTTCAAAATGGTTGTTTATGGAGATGAGACTGTTAATGTGTAGATCCAGGACAAAGATATTTTCACAATTGCAATGCCATTTTTCTTGTTTAAAAGCAAAAGCTCATCTGGTGACTTGGTTTTATTGTAATATGCAATTTATGACTGGACAAGACACATAGTCCTACATAACTGCCTCACAGCTTGACAGCTTAAAAAACTATAACATCTATTATCTCACAGTTCCTGTGAATCAGAGCTGGTACACTTAGTGGGGTCCTCGTATTTCTTGTAATATTGCAGCCCTGACAAGACATGACTGTGAAGATGCACTTCCCCTGGCAACCACAGTTTCTGTTTCTAGAATATTTCCTTTCCCAGAATCTCATATAAATAGAATCATAAAGTACATAGCCTGCTAAGAGTAGCTTTTTTTCACTTAGCTAAAATCATTTAAAATTCATCAAATCACAGGCAAAAACAAACCAAAACAAACCCTTGACATCTGATTGCAGAACTGAGGCTTCTAGAAGGGTAGGGTAAGGGCTATGAGTAAATGGAGGAGAGAACCCAATGGACCATGGTGAAAAGGATTATGGGTGCATTGGTAGTGGGCTTGGTGTGCTTTCCTACTGGTAAAGGTTGAACCTACACTCCTAAATCACATAGTGTTCCAAACCAATATCCCCACAATAAACATGTTTTAAAAACAAGCTTCATCATGCATGTACATGGCCTGAGAGTGCATTTCTTTCTTTTCTTTTCTTTTTATTTTTTATAAATATATTATTTTTCATTTTGTACATTTTTTCATCTCAAATGCAATCCCAGTGACTCACCACCACTTCACCCATGTACCATCACCATAATCCATGTCAGTGCCTTTCTTTTTAAAAGTGCATAGTATTCCATTGTATGGATATACCACAATTTGTTTCTACATTCACCTGGTTGAAGGATATAATGATTCCTTTCTCTTCAGGCAATTAGACTAGAACTGTGAAATTTCATGTGCACATGTGCATACTTTTGGTTAGGCAGAAGTTTTCAGTTTTTGGTTGACAAGAGAATTCAAGGATTATTTTTAGGCTCTATTCTCCATCATGCCTTTTTATGCCAATGTTATTTTTTTTTAAAGATTTATTTATTTGTACATACAGAACTGGGGTACAGGCCAGAGGCTCAGGGGCGGTGAGAGGATTCACCAGAGACAGTGGGGAGCAGAACAGGCAGATCGACGAAGTACACTGCTGAGGGGAGCAGCAGGCGGGTCAGGAGAGGTCTGCCACGCCATGTGGTCACCTCCGGGGCAGGCGGGAATCGAACTCATGCGGAAGTGGCTTTAGCTTCTCAGTGCAGTGCTTTAACCCGCTGCACCACCAGGGAGGGCCACCAATGTTATTTTTTATGGGAATTTTTAATAATTCTACTGCTCTTGACTCTTCACTGTTTCACTTCTTTCCTCATGTGGAAGCTAATTATAAAAATCATAAATGTAACCAAAAATGTAAAACATACAAAAAGTGCCTTATCATCCTATCTTTCCTGATGCTTATATGTAATTTACTGTGGTTCCTGAAATGTTCTTTCTGAAAGTGTGATGGAATGTGTGGGCTTCTGAAGTAATCAGAAGCCCACACTGAAATGATTGTAGAACCCTGTGCTTCTTAAAGTGTTCTGAGGGCAGGAGGTCAAGAGAGGAATCTCATAATGGATGCCTGCCTTAGCATGTTTTCTTGTTTCTGAAATACTAATGTCCCCTATAAACTTGTATAATATTCACATAACTCTTGTATAAACTTGTACAATATTCACATAACTCTTTGTGATGTACCTTTGATTATATTGTAATACTGTATGTAATGCAGAAGCATAAGATCACACTTCTTCAAATGTGTGTGACCACACCACACCCCTCACCCCTCCACCTGGTTCTGTTTTGAACATCATAATTTATAATCTCCACCAATATTTATTTGGAACTCTGCAATGCAAAGAATCAAAATTATCTACTTTAAAATATATGTGTAATTAAAATAAGTGTGATTCTATCATTAAAAAAAATGATCTGGGTGCAGGGGTTAATGTCTCAGCACTATCAAGCTATTGCCAGTCACTGCAGTATGAGTTTGATACAGCTCAGGGAGTGGCCGACAGGGCGCAGGAGACCTCTCCTGTCTCCCCACTGCTCCCCTCAGCAGTGTACTTCAATAGATCTACCTGTTCTGCTCCCCAATCTGTCTTTGGTGAATCCTCTTATCCCCAGCACCTCTGGCCCGTACCCCAGTTCTAGTATGCATAAATAAACTAAATTGTAAAAAAAAATGATATAAATTATTATACAATTTATTATAAAAAAATTAGAATGATTCCTCTGTAACTTTCTAATTAAATAGAAATAATCTTTTTTAACAAAAAGTCAGTGGATTTCCTTCCAGCTTCTGTGCATCATCCCACCTCTAGGATTGCCTAGACACACAAAGGTGAGGAAATAAGATTTGGGTCCTTCTGAAATAACTGCCTTGTGACTTATGCCTGATATATATCTGCCACCATTTCTTGATTTCTAAGCTATTAGTTTCATTTTCAAAAGACTGCCAAGTTACCATAGATATAAGAGACACAAAAGCACCCTACCTAAAATAACCACAATTTCAGAGTAGCAGTCTTACAGTTCCAGATTTTATTGAGCAGAGAAAATCTGTGGAGCACTAAGGAAGTAGCATTCACTGATTACTAATCAGGACTCTTCTACCGTTAGGTAGAGGCACTAGATGTTGGAAGACAAACCACAGAACTGCAAGGACCCTCGCTAAAGACTCATCAATATCTTCAAAATACATCCCATTCTTCTTAGGCTCGTTTGAGATGCATTAGCAACCTTATTCGGTGCTCTGTTCTGAATTATCTCCCTGTCTTAATCCTTGACCTACTAATGTTTTGAGATGCATTAAGATAACTATTATTTTCTTCCCTGCTCTCCTCTTTGTGCTGATCAAGCATTTGGTACTCGTACAAGCATAAAACAACTCATTTTTCTTCTGCTGCTTAGTGTGATAAGGTTTGTGTTTTAAATAAATAAATACAAATTACTGTGTGATGCTGAACAACTTCCATGAGAAAATGATGAGAACAGAGATGGAGAAAGATAACTAAAAAGGAAGAAAATTTTAAACTGAGAAAATATTGGTGGTTCAAAATAATTCCATGGTACATCTTTTAAATATTAAATAGAACCAATTCTACCATGTTTTTACATTTTTTTAAGCAAAGTCTACAATTTGCTTTATTTACACCATTTTTTTCCTTCAGATGGTTTCCTGGCAAAAGAACTTTCTATTTCCTTCTACCACCCCCAGCTTCTCATTTCCATACGTTAAATGGTGTGACAAGCATTTTCCCTGGGGATATACATGTAATTATTCCATATAGTAAATATACATGCAACTGACATACACATATACGATTGTCATGAAAACAGACATAAAGTCATACACTAAATTCCAAATTATTTCCAAATCGTTGCCAAGTTGTTTCTTAGCCATGTGACTATTTCCCTGATCCCAGGGGTTGGGAAGAAGGGGAGCAGTTCTATATCTTTATAGTAATTCTATATACTAGAAGCTAACACTAGCTTCCAATAAAAAAATCATTAGGTTCTAATATAGCATTATGCATTCAAATAGTTATGATATGTTGCTTTCATTAAAGTATATGAAGAATATAGTATATAAAATCTACCAAGAATACTGTATGTAAAGAAAATCTGCTTTTATACAGATATGTACTTGGAAATGATTGGGGTATTTAATAGCTATTTCATATCGTTGACATGATCATTTTAATTTATCTTATTACACAGTCTCAAAAAATTACATTCATCTTAGTCTGCTCAGGCTGCTATGACAAAATGCCATGGACAGCATGGCTTAAACAACAGCCATTTATTTCTCACCAGTCTGGAGGCTGAAGCCCAAGATCAAGGTGCCAATTAATGTGGTTCCTGGTGAGAGCTCTTGCTGGCCGGCAGACAGGCCCCTGCTCACTGTGGTCTGGGAGGTTGGGGGGTGGGGGGTGAGGACGGGAGAGAGAACAGTGAGCATATGCTGGTCTCTATTCTTTTGTTCTGAAGACACTAACCTCAAATTAGAGACCCCAGGACTTCATCCAGATTTAAAAGTTACAGTTTATTTTACCAAAAAAAAATATTTTAAGTCAACATTTGCATACAATCTTAGCAGACAAAAACAACGGCAAACGACGACACAAAATGACATTTTGAAGACAGAGGGGAGCAGAACAAGGAGACTCTACTGGACAAAAGACGTTTTGATTATTGCAAGGTTACTTTTCCTTAGGGTAGGGTCTATCTTGTAGATTCCCTGATGGACTGGTTTAAGTTCCTTCTCTGGGAGAACCAAGCTGTAATGAAGTCTCCATTTGGTGATGTAGGGTCAAGATAAGCCCCTCCATGAGGGAATGTTGTCTTGATTTTTAAAATCTCCCAAGTGCCTGCCTCGGTTACCACCATGCTGGAGGGCAGGGCGAAAAAATATGAATGTGAGGAGGGTCAACACCCATCCCTCACAACGACTGCCTCAGAGAGAGCTAAACCTCTATCACCTTCTAGCTAATGCTGTTGCACTTTCAGTGAAAAAATATATAAAATCTTGGCATTACTATGAAATGGCTTCTGAACCTGCAATCCCTTAAAGGAGTCTAACAGAGGACCCCTGGATCCACATACACCATTTGGGAGCTCCTGGGTTAGATTACCAAGTAATCAGGGGGACATTTCTAGTGGCTTATCTGAGGGTGTGATAGCAAACTGGTGTTTCCCAGCGAATTGGCATAAACAAAGCCACGTGACGATAGAGACAAAGCTGACACCAGAGCCAACTCTCCTGGCTGCAGGGACACGACTGAGTAGTCAGCACCACATTACATTCATAATTAATTGTTCCAGTCCTCATCTCCATGAGCCTTAGTTAAAGCTGCAAGGCATAGCCTACATCCTTTAAAATTTTTCACTACCTTACCGAAAGCAAACAAAGCTCTCTAAAGGGTGTCAGGTAAGATTATTGTGCTGATTTCTTCCATAGGGTAAGATGAGCACCTGTGAGCTCTGTCTGTAAGTGATTTCAAATGGAAAACCAAGGCTCTTCAGGAGGAGATTTTGCTATTCGAGCTACAGCCTCTGTTATGTTTGGTGACATGGACACATCAGTAAACATAATGGCCACCAAGAGACTAGAAATGTTCTGAAAACTTAATGGACTTTTTGAAGAATAGTTAAAAAAAAAAAGTAGATTGCTCTGTCTTATGAAAAGCACCCTCTCACAGCTGAAAGCGACTGGGTGCACCCATGGTACAGAGTGCCAGTTAACACAAAAGCAATGGCATCTTCCTCACACTGTATTTTTTTAGTAGTAGTAGGTGAAATCTCAAGTGATTTAACAATAGGAATAAAATACATTGCACAGATGTGTGGTGGGCTAGAGTGGTAGTAGCTTGCTGGACCTGGGAGGAATTTGATATCAGAGTGCTGCAAACGTCCAGAATGTTGCAAAAGGACTGGGTTATCAGAACCGTCTGGGTCTGAAAATGGTCTCTGATTGGACAGGAGAGATGTGAGCGACAGGAAGGAATATTCCAAGGAAAGATGATGAACACGTTGGATGTAAAGAAAGTGTAAGATGCCAAAGGTATGAAGATGAAGTCATATTTCTTACCAGGATAGGGTGTTGTGTTATGTTCAGTCTCGTGTGAAGCTAAAGTCAACCCTGCACTGTGTGATGTATGAATGCACGAAACATATGTATATGTGCATTTATAAAAACATGTATATAAATACATTTAGTACATGTAAGTATGCATGTATTTATCTATCTAAAAATTTACAGATGTATAATTTTTTCTATCTAAAAATTTAGGGGGTTATAATAACTTTTATTAGACTCACAGGTATTGAAGAGTTTTCATTATAATGCATTTATCCTACAATTTTTGAAGCTATGAAATACATTTCTTTGTGAGGATTTACTAAAAGATTGTGCATAATGATTGTTTGAGGAGATGGTTCATTTTGTTATAATATTTTGAACAATATAAAAATAGAATATGATACAATATATCAAAATATAAAATTATTTTCCTAACAGAATTTGAACCAACCTCAGTACCACTACAGTTCTCAAATTGAAAGATGTCATAGAAATATTCCAAACCAGTATTGGCTATGTTTCTAACTCTGGAAGAAGAGATCAATAAAAACGTCCACCTTCCTTTAGAAAACTTTGGGCTCAATGGCCTGTGTTATGGCGCATGCCTGTGTCTTTCTGAATCTGGCATGTTTCCAGAATAGGAGTAATACCTACATCAGAACCTTGTGTTATAAGTAGATGTGTGTGGTACATACTCATACACAAATATAGTTAGGCTTCTCCCGTTCATGAAACAGGCAACCCACGAGATCCTGCAATTTTGAAAGATATAAAAATATAATCCTTTCTTCTGCTAATTGTATTTTTCCATTGAGGCAAAGGTAACAATTTTCACCATTGTGCTTGGTTTAGAGGGAAAGGTTCTTACTTCCTCAGATGTACTTTATCACTGCACACACAACCCTGAAGCACCCACAACCCTCCGCTGTACAGCACTGAACCCCCTTGCAAGTTTGCTCCCCACCTCTGTGGGAGCCCCAAATTTGCATTCAGATTTCCAGAGTTTGTTTCAGTTTTGTCTGTTTCATTGTTTTGTTTCTCTATATTCCATACGTGAATGAAATAATGGTGCATGTGTCTTTTTCCTTTGACTTCTTTTACTAGCACATAAAATATGTTCCTTAGGAACGAATGCCTTTTACTTCAGTTGTGTGCTTTGTGAAAACTGTACATGCAAATTAACTGCAGAAATATTTATCCATCAAGTCCACCTAATGTCAGACTTTTGACAATACTTTAGCAAAGATCCTGAAAAAAACTTGAGGTGATAATTTAATGAATAGGCAATACACAAAAATTGAGGAGAGAATCCTAATAAAACAATGGAAAACAACCATAGCTTATCTTTTTTATTCATATTTTAGCTCAGCGCAAATGATAAATGGACAAAAATAACTTTAAATGCAAATTGTAGAAAAGATGTGTTGATGAATCTATGAACATTCTCTTTCCACACTATGTTTCATTCAAATAATTCAGTTTTTTGAGGTTCCCAAAATACTTCTTTATTGGTACCAATGGGGGGGGATTTACTTTCTTTTAATACACATTTGAAAATCATACTTATTCAGCTACAATCAAGAACAAACCTTTCAATCAAATTAAGAGGAACAAGAAGGACCACCCACTCACCTGCTAATTGCAGAATTAAAGTAATTTATACAATATAACAATAAGTGCATTCAGCTGTCACTCTTGATTCACTCTCACTTCCAAGTAAAAGAATATGCCTCTATTGGACTTCTAGCTGTTCATAAAATACAACTTTCCCCCTTCTAAAGCCTGAAATTTGCAAATTTGCACTCAACAGATGATTGTTTTCCCATATGACAAGCTTATGTTCCTCTCTTAAAGATGAAGTAACACTGCTGTAACTTTCTATAAGTTTCACTTGCACCCCTCTGAAAATTTAAAGAGCATAACATTGAGACAAGTTTTAAAGGTAAACTCCCAGTGTCATTTCAACAAATTCTTGCTGAGATCCTGTAATAGCCTGGCATTACCAACTTTAAAGTTTGTAGCCAGGAACTTTCTTTGGAAGCATTTTTACAATTAATGGTTGGCCCCAGGTAACCAAGACAGTCACAGCTGGGATGAGTGACTTGGTGAGAATCAGCTGGCATTTTTAGAACCACAACAGCCGCTTTATTCTCAAACTCTTTTGCTGACATAGTAAAAATTAAAAGGAGAAATGATGTGTGCCTTTGTTTTCTCTTTTTTTTCACTTTTTGCTGAGTAAACAAGCCATTGTTAGGCATTTAAAAATCAATTGCCCCTGTGAATAAGGGGCCTCTTTTGATCAGCAAGCCATTACTGAATCAGCAGTGGTGCCTCTTCCCAGTCCATTCTCTCTGTATTGGAGATAGTAAATTTAGGAGTGGCAATTAGTTTTGCTATTACTTAAAATCTGAACTGGAAGATAGCACTTTACATTGCTAAAAATTCCTCCTAATGAGACTTTGGAGGCTTTCACCATAATGGACAGAAAGGTTGGCTAGTTCAATAGTTCCAGGGTCAAAATTAGCAAGTTCTGGAAGATGGAAACACTACCATTTTCTTTGGCTTTGACTTCTCTAACCCCACACAAAGAATAAAGAACACAAAGAGCAGGTTTTCCTCCCAGCTCTGATTCTGTGACTTATTTCCGTGAAAGCATACTTACTTATTCAAAATTTGTTTTTAAGTATATTTCAGGTGTACCTATAATCAATATGTCATATAAAATTCTTAGTAAGAGAATAAATATTCAGTATTTTTAATCATAATAAGCACTTGATCTAAGAAAACTGAAGCAAAGTTAGATCACATCTCTCTCAGTTAAATATAACCTGCACAAACTAGAAGATAACTACCTTTGAAAATTTAAATTCTTTGGGTAAAGAAAAATGCTACTTTCACAAATCTGTGCTCAATTTTTATAGAAAAAGATATTGAGGGGCTGCCCTGGTGGTGCAGGGTTTAAATCTCAGCCCCACAAACTGTAGTGTCCAAGCACTACAAATTCTTTCACCAGCCAGGGAGCTGAATTACATGGCACCGCAGACCTCCCCTCTTACCCTGCTGCTCCCCTCAGCAGTGTGTTTCAGCAGATCTGCTTGTTCTGCTCCCCACTCTTTTTCTGGTGAGTTGTCTTATCCCCTGCACCTCTACCTAAATCTTCATTCTTGCATGCATAAAATAAATAAAAATAAATCTTTGAAAAAGAAAAAAAAATTCCGAGATCAGCAACCTTGTTGCCACAGAGGAAAAACACAGACCTCCCAATACTGAGGCCAAAACAATACTCTCTTTCCAGGAAAAGAATACACTGTTACTATTATGGACTGAAAGTTGCAACCTACACTACCCCCAAGTGTGTATTCAAGCCCTACATATAGACAAGATGGTAACAAGAGGTGGAGCTTCTGGGAGGTGACTGGGATTAGATGAGGTCATGGGGGGGGGGGGCCCTGATGGATGGGATTAGTGCCTTTACAAGTTAGGACAATGGCTCCTTTCTGTGTTCTCTGCCAACTGAAGATGCAACAAAAAGTCATCACCTGATCTCTGAACAGTGTCCTCATCAGAATCCATGCTAGTTCCCTGTCCTCTGACTTCCAACATCCAGAACCATAAGAAAATAAAAAAATCTGTTACTAGTAAGGTAAGTATGTACAGCACCCCAAGCCAAGACTACTTTAAGGGATATTCAGTCATGCGTTTAGGCCTTTATCCAAGAACATTTGCAGAGCAACTACATGAATGCCATACAGGCTATTTGTCCAACACTGTTCATATCAGAAGTCAACCCATAATTTAAACCTCTCACCAAGAAACTTCCATCTTCCTACTGCAGGGTTGAGCTCACACTGCACTCAATTTTTCTAAAATTGACATGAATCATTCTGTTTGTATCTTGTTGCCAAAGAGAAGACACTTAGCCATGTTTCATTTTAAGTGTCAGGGATATGTAATCCTCTAGGGAACAAGGGGGAAAGGGACCTATAAATACTGGTGGACAACATACTCAAATTTAGCAATTTTCCAAAAAGATATTTTGATGATTGGTTATATTCAACCTACCACTTTCTAACA
Source organism: Condylura cristata (assembly GCF_000260355.1). Lineage (NCBI taxonomy): Eukaryota > Metazoa > Chordata > Mammalia > Eulipotyphla > Talpidae > Condylura > Condylura cristata. Next base: position 6,806,887 of record NW_004567108.1, on the reverse strand, counting down.
AAGTCTAATTATCAAAGAACATGTTATATGCCTCTTTATAGTCCCCAAAGCGTTGGACACATATTAGAAATTCAATAATATCAGAAAGAATTAATTACTGAACAAACACTCAGCAAACAGTTCATTGTCAATGGAGTATGCAATTGCTACAAGGAGATTTTTCTCTAACAAATAACAAGAACAACATGAGGTCAGGTTTTGCTAGCCTAGGCTGGCCACATGCTGCGACTGAGTTAATGAAGCATATGGAGTTAGTGGAGAGACGTGAAATTCCATCTAGCCAAAAGAAATGCTCTCATTACCTTGTTTTACCTTCCCCTTGTTCCAGGGCATGAAAATTTCTTAATCAACCACTTGTGTCTCTCAACCAGACTTAAAAATCTAAGAACATTGCCTTGAAAAGGACAGAGCTGATGACATCATAATTGTCAACAAATGTATTTTTAAGTAATGATGAGGTAACTGAAAAGCAAAGTGCAAGCTTGAGTTATACAAATGAACACTGTAGGTCAAACTGGAAAGATAAAATGTCCCTTCTAACACTACAACAATGTTCATCTCTAGAAAAATGTGCCTAGGGCAGCTTGTTTTTTAGGAAACTCAATATACTGAAGCTCACTGAGAGAATAAGTTGAAAGATGAAAATATGAAGATCCATATTGTAAAAAATATGAAGAAGATGTTCTGAAATCTAAAACATCTTTGATACTCAAAATATCTGGAACTTTCTTTTCTGGGTCATATGCTTTGCTTTAGCCAGTTTGGGCTGCTATGGTTAGTTAAGAGACTGGATGACTTAAAGAGAAAACACATGTCTCACAGTGCTGGAGATTGAAAAATCCAAGGTCAAGATGCTGATTAGTTTAGTTCCTGGTTTCTAGTCCTCTTCCTGATTCAGACAGCCACCATCTTACCATGTCTCACAAGATGGAGAGTGAGCTCCATTCTTTTTTCTTTTGAGGACACTAATCCTATTGTGAGGGATCCAAACTCCTGGCCTCATCTACCCTACTTATCTCCCAACAGACCCACCCCACTGCCATTACCACCCCATTGGGGTTGGAATTTAAACATATGAATGCAGGGCACAAACATTTAGTTGCACTGGGCCTTATCACTCTTTTCTGGGGGCAAAATAGCAGCTCTCAACTCAATCTTCACTCATCCATTGGCACCTGCTTTCTTGGGAACAAACGCAGAGCAACAGAGGGTGGGGCAAACTGTCACATAGCCATTTGCAAAGTCTATGAATTAAGAACCTGCGTGCCAGTTCAAATTGCAACCTACGCAGGTTAACCCAGTTGTCTTCACAGTCTTGCTAAGATGACATGCCAACATTCACTCTTTGTAGCCTTGGGTTCATCTTAACAATTCTAAAGGCAGTGATTAAGAAAAGTGGGTGCAAAAAAATAAAACCTGATGTCTGATGAGCTTGTCAGTCCCCTCCATATCCAGGCCAGAAACTAGTGCACTCTTCTGGTCTAAAAGCCTACCTACTTAGAAGACTCTTCCCCTAAGAAGCTACTTAGTACTGGAAGGGGACTACACATGTCAGATTTTAGAATCAAGTGCCTTTTAGAGGGGGATGAGGACTGGGAGAGCGCAATGACCGTTGGGGAAAGGCTACGGGTGTTTTGGGTGTTTTAGTGGTGGGAGAGGTACAGCGACTAGACTGAGGGGGGTCCTTTTCTACCAAAACACTAACAAAAATATAAATGATGATATTTCAATAAAATATAACATGTATGATAAATTTTTAAAAAAAGATTTAAAAAAAAAAGGTGTTAGCAAAGTGGTCAGCAATAGAGGAACATGCAAATAAATGATGATGAGTCATTTAGTGGAACATCACATCTACATTTCCAGTAATTATGAAGACCGAATCAATATTCTATAATGTTAAGATTAATAGCACACTGAAAATCTGGGTCATCGATAAAAATGCAAACACATTAAGTGGAATGATGTTTGCATGTGAACAAGGATTAGCAGGGAGTTTTGATGAAAAATTAGCTTAAAACAGTTGCTATTTTAATTAGATTAGATCAAATGCCCTAATCTAATTCTACCACCAAAGCTTGCTGAGTTTTCACCCATTCATTAAAAAGACAAGTCACCATGCTTGGTTGAGAATTGCAAGATGAATGAAAAGACCATCACTTTTCTCAGTACACTGAAAGGTCTTTGAAAGCGAGGAAAAAAAATGAATTCACAGGAATGTATAATGCTGTTTGATAAGAACAGTGCTAGAGAGCCCTCCCTGGTAGTGCAACCCGTGTAAAGATCGTCATTACGAAGCCCGCTGTAGCTGCTTCAGCAGAATTGGAACCCAGCCAGGGAGGTGACCCACATGGCACAGCAGACCCCTCCTGTCTCGCCTGCTGTTCCGCTCTGCAGTGGACTTTGTCGATCGGCCTGTTCTGCTCCCCTGTTTGTCTCTGGTGAAGCTTCTCACCGCCCCTGCACCTCTGGCCTATACCCCAGGTCTGTATGCATAAATAAATAAATCTTAAAAAAAAAAAAAGTGATAGAAACAGACAGGAGCCCTTCCTTCTTCTCCCTCATCCCTCAACAATATTTACAAAAGCAACAGCCAATACTTAAAGACACTATGACTCATCAAATATTACGTAATGGTAGGTTTCAGAATCACAACCAGGGCTAATCTCACCATATCGCTAAGATTTGTGAATAGCCAAGACATCCTTCATCAAGATAATTGTAGCTGAAGAATATTATAAATATGGCACACACAAAGAAACCCTAGCTTGAAAATACAAGCCCTCGTTTTTATGTCTTCTTAAATGCAAGTAATGAAATAAAGAGGCCCGCTTTGAGGACACGTCATCATTTGTACACACGAAGGAGAAGAACATGGTTGTTTTACATAGCAGCTCATGAATGAACGGTCAGAGGGCCCCAAAATACAGACTTGTGGGAGCAATGTAATTAACCCTTCAGCTAATGCTTGGTAGCAGTGCTGACGCCGTCTCCCCGCAAGCCCTCCCAGTCCTGGGCGATCCTGGGGAATTGCTCTGAAATTGGTATGCTGCGGACTTGGTGAAGCTCGCCCAGCCTCCGTGTGCTCTATGAATACAAATTTCTAACATGGAAACCGTCAGCCAATGCCAGGATACCAGTTGTCTGCCCTAAAGGCGGTTTCTTGCCTAGTGACCTCCTGCTTTGGAATCACTGTGTTACTCCGAATATCTTTGCCAAAACAGTGGCTGTATCACTGCATTTGTCACTTGTTAAAAGGCAGTGCTGACGCCCTTTGGGATAATAATTAAAAGAGGGAGGCATAAATGCAGAATCTCAAAGGTTTACATTTCCGATGGCAAAAGATGTCTTTCTCTTTCCTCATAGATTCCAAGAATATACCAACTATTTCAAGTCCAGAATCATCCACAAAGATATCCGTAGGTGGTAAATGACACTGACACTCAAATGAGGCAAAATCATTGCGCAGGTAGAACACGGAAACACAAAAATAATAATAAAATGAGGGTGGAGGAGGAAAAGTGAAACACATATATACAGTTGTATCCTGACGTTATTGTTTCGAGAATTACAGGTAATGTGGAGCTCTAGTTAATAGTGCCATGCTGGTTCTACGAAAAAAAAAAATTATTTTTATTTAAATTTATTTTTTTAACTCATTCATTCAAAATACAAGGCCTCTTATTTATAAAGCCATATAATTTGGGGATACATCTTCATATCTCCCTGCATACACACATCTTTCACTCACTCTCCACCAAATCTCGGTGCCGGTCCCCCACCCCTCTTTCCCGTACCCCTCTTTGCTTCCCCCACCCCCTCAGATAACTGTCAGTCAATGCCAGCATATTTTCCATGTCGTCTAAAAATGCTGTTTGCTGTGCTTTACCAGTCTAGTTTTCTTTGGTTCTACACAGTCGCAAATGAGCAAGACCCTTCTGTAGCTGTCTTTCTCTTTCTGCTTTATCCCACTTAGCATAAGCACCAAAATCCATCCTTCTGGACGTGAGTCATAAATCTAGGTGCGGAAATGGAATTTATTTGCTGTGCTGCTAATGGGCTCTGCAGGCGCCTACCCATATGGCTGTGCCACCCTAACCTTTCACTGGGGAGCAGATTGCTAAGGTAAGATCAGAGAGCCAAAGAGGAATTGCACCTTTCACAGCTAAAATGACATTTAGATTTAAATGAGTGAAATAAATGTTAAAACTCAGTTCCAGTCATATGGGTGCCAGTTTCCTAGCTATAGGTGGGCGTGGCTCCTGCATCAGACAGCACAGATGAGAACATTTCCCTATCACAGAAAGTTCTACAGGACACCACTGGACCAGATGGTGTTTGTGCAATGACATCAATCTCACATTCTCTCTCACCACCGTCTCTCACATCCCCCCTGTTCTTCACTCCAAAAATCTCCTACCCCAAATCTCATTCTGGCCTAATTTTGATTTCCTATCTTTAATCTCTTTACAGAATAAGCAGTTTAGATATAGATATAAATTTAATAGTAGGTATTTTTAAATTATTTTATAAATAAGAAAATGTCTGTTCATTGTGGTAAAAAATATACATTTACTCAGTAGATATCTAGCTAGTGTCTATATAGTCTATGCGCTGAGGATAGACCAGAGAGTGACCCTCATGGAGCTTAAAATCTAATGCAGAGGACTGAAAATGCATAGATATCAAGTGCATAGGCTGGAAGGAAAATTATCCATGACAAAGGGGCAGGGGAGCGTTGGAGGCATAAAGGAAGACAGAGACTGGTAACCGCATCACCTCCATGGAATAAGGCTGGAGAGCTTCTCTGCAAAGGGACCATTGAGACAGGGTCTGGAAATGTGAACTTTCAAGCCATACAGAGGTCTAGGGAAAGGCATTCCAAACACAAGAAGCAGCAAGCATCAAAGTCCATGGAGCTGAAACAAGATTTTGTGTCCAAGAAGCAAAATGAGGGCATAGTTGCTGGAGAAAAGTGAGCACAGGGGAGAGAGGAAGTCAAGTTTCAGGAGAACCAGGGCCAGTTCTCATAGCCCTGTGCGCAGTCTAACTGTGCAACAAGTAACTCCAAGACTGAGTGACCTGAAACAACACTTACCCTCTCATAGAAGCTCTTGGTCAGACATCTGGGTGGATCTACACTAGATTCACTGTTTCAGCGTCTCTATTCTGCTGCGATCATGGTGCTGGCCAAAGCCAGAGTCACCAGTCTCACAGGAGAAGCATCGCCTCTGACGTCACCCATGGGTTGTTGGCAAGACTCAGTTTCCTGTGGGGGGTTGGATTGAGGGTCTCAGTGTCCCACCAGTTGTTGACCAGGGGCTGTCCTCGGTTCCTTATCTCTGGGGACTCTCCAGCAAGGCAACTTGCACTGTCAAAGTGAGCAAACTGCAAAGTGAAGAACCTGTTATCAAGATGGAAGTGGTAGTGTTTTATAATCTGATCTGAAGAGTCAGATCCCAGCTCTTTTGCCATATTCAATTAAAACAAATGGTAAGGTCTAGTCCACAATCTGATTGAAGGGATTACATAAAAGAGAGGGATCCCTGGGGACATGTGAGAAGTTTACCCAACAAAGACCTACTGAACCATTGCAAGGAGTTGGAATCCTACCTTGAGTGGGAGCTATTGAAGAGTTTCAGTGAGGAAACTGATGTGATTTGATCTACAAGTTAGAACCTGACTATTCTATGGAGAAGAGGTATCAAGTGTCAACCGTGGAATTAGGAGATAAGAAGCGGTTTCCATCACATGAAAAGTGACAGAGCTAGGAAGATAATGAGATGCAGCTCAATTTGAGATCTTCTGGAAAGACAGAACCTACAGTCCTGGCTGATGTGCAGGATTGAAGATAGAGAGTGAATGAAAAAGACTGGGACCCTCGCCAAAAAAAAAAAAAAAAAAACTCCCCAACAAGGTGGACCAGGCCTTCCAGAAAGATTTCCCTGGAAAATCTTCCAGGAGAGGCCCCTAGGTTCCTAGTACTTCCCTTTTCTTCTCCCTGCATCTCCTTTAACACCTCTCTGATGATCCTCACAAGTCACTTCATAGTGTTGCTGCTTGGAAAAGTCTAGAATTTCCACACTTTTAATATGCTGCAATAGGAAGTCGCAGTGCTAAGAGCTGTAGGGTAGGCAGGGTGTAAAAATATAGCTGTCATCAGTTATTACTAAGAATGTGGGCACTGGCTTTGTAAGTTTGTGTCCCAGTTTCTCAAAATCACCCGCAGATCCAATATGTCTTCATTTCAATTTTCCTATCAAAATTGGAAAATTTTTTAAGGTTTATTTTTATTTATGTATGCATACAAAAACTGGGGTACAGGCCAGGAGTACAGGGGATGAGAGGACTTACCACAGACAGAGTGGGGAGCAGAACAGGTGGATCTACTGAAATACACAGCTGAGCTCCACAGAACGAGGTGAGTTTCCCATCATTCATCATTGACTTTATACCAGGTGAGCATTCAGGGGTAGGAATTAAAAGCAGTGTGAGGAGTTAAATCCGCCCTCCTAATGGCTCAGACTTTCCTGGATGTCTCCATAACAGTTGCATAGGCTGCCATTACTACTCTTAGCAAGGGTCAGTAATACCCTATTTCTCTCATCAATACTGTTGTAAAGAACTTCCCTGCAGTTTCACCTGAGTCTAGATGGTAAGGACTCCAGAAAATACTGCTGAGCCTCTGATGGCTATATGCCTAGAAGATAAATTAATACAGACATCAATAAAATATTTTTCTATTTCCTAACCACACAGAAATTACTTTTTTTGAAACTGTCACAAGCTTTGCCACATAGAAGCCTCTAGGCCAGGCTGAAAAGCCACCAGCGAAGCAAAATTAATGTAAAGCTGGACAAGGGTTTGGTTTGGCAAGTTAAGTGGCTTCTGCTGGTGATTGCTACCAGATTTTCAAATTCCTGAAGGAAAAGAATCAAGTCCCGCATCTGTTTGCAGCCCAAGCCCTGTGGCCGCCACAGTTAGTGCCCATCACATAGTGCCCAACTGGCTAGTTTCTGGGTTTGTAAGGCCTGTTGACATTGAAGTTGCCGTATTGCTCTTGGTTTTCACTTTCACAGACACCAGACTCTGCTGGTTGAAGCTTCTGATATTTAATTCTTGGTGCCAAGGATCCACTTGTCCTCTCCATCCATGGGAGCCCACGGATTTCCTATAAGCAACCCCCATATTCAAAGACTCATCCACAGACCACCCAGCTGCCTCTCTGGCTCCAGTTCCTGAGTTGGCTGGGTGGGCAGGGGCCGCCTTTTTCCTCTTCACATGGCCCCATCTCCCTGCGCCTCCCAATCTCATTCTCTGTCCATCAGTTACTTTCTTGCTCTTCCAATTGACACAAAAAAACAACCATTCGCTCTGGATTCCTAACCTTTTCATTGCTTTTCCTGATAATTTGTGTTCTTATGTCTTCTGGGTTTGGTATTTACATAAACACTTTCACAGCCTTCCTCTCTCTTCTGGAGCTGAGTCCTCTGTCCAGCAGGCTCCCCGGGGAAAAGAACCTATATACACATCTGCATTGTCCTTCACAGCCTTTATGTCTTTGGGGAGCACCTGTCTCCACCTGCCTGCCTGTTCCACTCCTCCCTGCATGAAGGATGCCACAGACTTTGGAAGAAAAAAAAAAAACATTTTGTTATTTTCTGTCCAAATTCTAACCAAGAAAAAAAATTCAATAGTCCTATGTATTGCCTCAATTTGTACAATTAAGAATAAAGAAATAGATTCATTGTCCATTGACAGGGGCTAGAAAAAGAAGTACTATATTTTAATTCTTGATATGTTCTTCTGGAAATGGTGTAAATTAAATGGGTTTAATGGCACATTACATGAGTCATTTTTGCAACGATTTTCTTGTACACTAGGAAGTTCAAATTGTATATCTACTACAGTATAGAAATGAGCCCAATGATGGGATCATTTAAGATATCACTTTGCTTCATTTATTTTTATTTATCACCTAAACCAAATCTGATGAACATGGATTTTCCAGTTAATTTTCAAATCGCTTCAGAAAATATCCCACATGGTATCTTCTACGAGCATTGTTCAATGGCTGATCCAGTGGGTTAAGAGAGACAAAAGATAGCTTCTGTGAATGCCGCCTTTCCCCCAGGGAGAACTCGAACCATCTAATAGCTATTTTAAGATGTTGGAAGATGCATTATCACAGGCTGCAATTACTCTGTGAATTCCAATTTGAAGTATCATCTCTCAAGGGCATAATCCTTGGGTCACATTTCCTTTCCAAGGAAGGAGAAGTAAACCATCTCTTTGATTATTAAGGCTACAACAGGCCATGTCAGACAATCAGCATTCTTCTTCACATGTAAGTAAATAAAATTACATTTGAAAATGTGGTAGCTTGAAATTCACAAAAACAATAACCTATAGTGGTAACCAGGGCAAATCAAACACAAATCATGAATTATGGTGAAATATTGAATACAAATTATCATGAATTAATATGAAACATTAACTAAATATAATGATCAAGGGAGAGCCTTTAAGCCTCACATTTAGTAGTACTGAAATAAATACGATGGAGATATGTCCGTGCTTTTTTAAAACATCGAGTGGGCTTTTCTAATCGTGCCATGTCTTCCTGTACTAATTATTATCTACTATACTTGTCTTCTTTCAAAATACCTTAAGGTCTCTTTTCAATGCAGAGGACAGAAGCTCCAGATAACTCTGCAGTTATCCATGATCCTCACCTCCTTCAAGGGACCTTGGCTGTGCATGTGGTTTTATTACCTGATGTGAACTGGGTTGGTTGCGGGCCCTCACCCATGCACCTAAGATTCAATAGCAGGCACCCATGTGCCTAAAGGAAACTAGTGAAACTTCACATTTTTATTGTCCTTTAGACCCACCCACAGAACCTTAGCAAATCTTTAGAGCTGCCGCTACCATGGTCTGCGGGGACCTGCTGTCTTTAGCAATGAGACTGCTATTCCTCCCAAGATGGAGGACTCTGGGAGCCAACAATTCTCACAAGCCTCTCTAGGAATTGTTCTTGTCTGGATTAAGTCACCCAGCCGAAGATGACTCTTCTTCCTCTGTGACAGCCTGTAATAAATGACAAGTTATGCGAGCCCAGTGTTCTTGCTTTGATTTGAGACAACTCTGCCAGCCGCCCCCAGCTCTTCCAGTGCTCGCTGGTGAGTGAGCACGTGTTATGTGTGCGTGTGTGAGATGTGTGTGTGAGAGAGAGAATGTGTGTAGAGGCCTGGCCAGTGAGGGCCTGTTGCAGCCACGCTACTCTTCAGCTTCTACCTCTGCTTTCTCTAGTCTTCAACCAACCTACGTCCAAGAAAGCACCCCCGGGTTGAGTGGTGACCTCAGCATCCTGGAGACTGTGTAAGGTTTCTCCACGCATTCATTTTAATAAAACCTCACACCAGAGGAGGCATGTTGCAAAATCCATTGAGATTACAAAACTTAAATAACAGAACCCACGCTCAGAATTCTGTTCTCCAAGATAGGAGTCTTTCAGTGTTTTGACATTTTATTGCAACTTTTGCCTAACAGAGTCCGATAACAAGTAACAACTTTATTTGGAGAGTAGTTCTTTACATGTATGACTACTGCATTTACACACTGTTATTTACATCAACAATGGAGTATCCAGAAGTTAGAGATGTGTTAAAATTCACCATGCAAATGAAAATTAGCTTACGTATCACTAATAATCATTAAAGGGTGAAAAGGACTTCAAATTAAAGAAAAAAAGAAGGGCCTATTTGATGATCCTCTATTAACTCCAGTCATTTTGTGACACACAGGCAGCTCCAAATACCGAAAATATTGCACTAAGTGGCTGAGCAATTACTACTCTCAGGCCAAAAGCATTGGATGCTGCATGTTTCCTTCATTTAAATAGGTTTTTAATTCCAAAAGGGTGAAGACAGGGCTAAAAAAACATTCTCTTAAAATTCCCCCCTCCTCAGCCATATTAGAAGGCTAAATGACCGTGTGAGATAAAGCAATTAAGACTACTGCATTTACACAGCCTCTTAACACAAAAGCAGACAAGTGATCTATAACCAAGTTCATCTTTTTTCCATAACCAGGTAAACATCTTAATGGTTCTAGGCTCCTAAGTATTAACTGGTGACAATTAAACGTTTAGATTAGTATAGATTGCTAAATTCATGTTGACCCTGAGCAAACATAGTGAAAAGAAATGCATTGAAGTTTGCACACATGGAAGAAATTGCATTGTGAGGCCAAATTTGAAATGTTCATATCCCATTAAATGTCAGATACTCTAAGAGTGATTTAAAATAACATTTTTAATCATTTTTCATCTCTACCACACATTTTGAAAGCAGGCTATTTCAAACTGCTTGTGAATGGTGGCCTCCTGAATCGAAATAATTTTGGTTCTGGTCTGCAAGAAACAACTTCTGCAGTCCAGTAAGTGAAGACCCAGGCGCTTTGCCCTTACAACTCCTTTCAGATACTGGGATGGGTAAAGGAGAAACTTGGGGCATAAGTGTCCCACAGCTGTTCACATAGGTCACCAGAGGCAGGAGGGGATTAGCTCAGGATGGCATCTGAAGAGGAAGAGGAGGATGGAGAGGGTGAGAGATCTGTTAAAGACCCAAGAAAAACAAGGGGGGCTGGGGCTAGCGATCCAAAGGAGGGGGGGTGGGAGGGGCCGGATTCCAGAAGGGGAGTTCGTTCCGAGGCAGGGTGCGTGTTCGCCGACCCTTCCGCATCACCCTCAAGCTCCTGACTTTCTCCCTCCTGCCCCTGCTCCCTGTGACCTGGGTGAACAGTCTGCTTGCAGATGGGACAGGTCTTCTGGGTCCCGGTGAGCCAGGGGTCCACACAGCGGCTGTGATAGGCGTGCGCACAGGGCAGAACCCGCAGCTGGTCCCCGTCCTCGTATTCTTCCAGGCAGATGGCACACACTTCATACGCGTCTCCCTTCTGATAGCCATGTATAGGGATCTGCTCCAGCTGCTCCTGCGTGAGCCGAGCGCCCTGCAGTTCTGCCCGGTGCTGGATAAAACTCACTATGAGGGTCACCCCTCCAATGGCCAATGCCAGTAGCCCCATAATCTCCGTGAAAGGGATGAGGTAATAGCCCAAGGGGAAACGATTGTCTGGGACCAGAAGCACCTCAGCCCCCTTCTGGTAGAGGAAGAAGGAACGGAGATACTCGGAGCTCCTCTCGCCAATGAACACAGACGGGATGAAGATCTGCTGCTGGATTTCCTCACTGTTCCACACCATGTTAAGGAGCTCATTGGAGTTGACGTTGTGCACCACGGCCGCCCCGTAGCCAGCCTTCTGCGCGTTTAGGACCTTGACATCAAAGTTGCAGTCGAATCTTCGCAGCAGGGCTATAAAGATTGACCCGTTGACTGGAGGGGCCGGGGGTGGGTCGATGGGGCTGCAGGAATTGGCAGGACGGGCCTCCACTAGGAAGCCCTGAAGTCCCTCCTGTTTCAACGCAGCCCCAAAGAGGGCTGGGAGGTCCACAAAGTCCATGCGGGCCGTGTCGCCCAAGGTTGCGCGAATGAGCCCCCGGACGGGAGCCACCCCCCACAGCACCGTGGCCACGACCACCCGCAGTGGGAAGGCCGCAGGGTGCATGGCCGCCAGGGGATGTGGAGGGTGGCGGCGGCGGCAGAAGCAGGGGTGTTCTGCACCCTTCCCACCCCTCTTTCGGGATCTCAGGGGTCTGACCACCCCCGGTCCCGCTTCCTAGCTACATGGGGCCGTGGGGAAGAAACTTCCAGAATAGCAGAGGTTTAGCGCAGCTGGGAGGGAGGCACTGAATTTAGCCTTCTCGGGTAAAAGGATAGAACAGGGAACCGGGGTGGAGGCAAGCTCTGGGGACAGCAAAACTTCTGGAAGAGTCCGAGACCAAGGAGGTGGGACTTCCGGCCAGGTGGGCTGCCTTCCCATCCCATGGAAATGGGTTTCAGGTAAAGAAAGGCCGCTTCCGGCACTGAGTGCTCAAGATGAAAGACGTCTGCCCGCTCTGGGTGCCGCAGAGGCCTCTGGGAACATCCAGTTCTCGCGAGATACTGACCACCTCCCTTTCCCGCCGGCTGAAGTCTTGCTGCATCTATCGCGCGAGTCCTAACTGAGTGGTCTCCATCTTGCCTCAAGGTGGCCCCTGCGGAGTATTTTTTGTTTTGTTGCAAATTACTCATTTTGGGGTAGCGTCAATATCTACACATGTGACCCTGTATAGTCTCCCAAATCAGTGTCCAAAATCAAAGAATTTGCAAACATTGCCCTGATGATGTACATAACCAAGGGTTGTATATTTTAACGACTTTAACATTTTAACCATTTTATCAGATTAGTCCAGTACAGCTGTATTTCTATTTCCATTTTAAGCACAGTCTGAAGACAGCAGTAACACCTCGTTCAGGAGACTAGCTCAGACTAGTTTATGGCCTGGGTAGTTGGACGGTAACTCTTCCTTTGGTTGTAGAATTGGATCCCTAGGACAAGAAATACATAACACAAAACTGTGGACAGTCAAGGTAGATGTGCTCACTTGTGGATTCATTGTTTCTCAGATGTTATACTTGCACACAAAGAACCTTTGTACGTGTTACACCCAGAGATTAAAACCAAGATTAGAAAGGGAAATTACAGCCCACTTTAAATAAAGCTGTGGCTGATCTACCCAGTCAGAAATAGCACACGGCATGAGTTACCCCTGCAGGTGTGGATGGTCCAAACTGGGTCTCACGTGACAGGATGGGCCCGTCATTTTTGGTGCCTTGGCCAGTGCCAGAATATTCTCCCAGACCTGTTTCATCCTCATTTTCCTGGTTTTTCCAATTCTAAAGTGTAAAGGGGTTATAAAATGCCACTCTTACTGCTCCAACATACTCTCTCTGAAGAGAAGAAAGAATCACCTCCAAGTACACCTACATTTGGAGACAAGTGTTCATCTAAACCTTCCTTTTCAGAGTTGGGGGTGGAAGGAGGAAGCAACAGTCCTAAATTGGCCTGCTAGTTTTAAATAGTTGCTGACCTCAGACTAAAGAGAATGAAAGTCTGAGGAGATGTCTTTAGAGAAATTTGGCAGACGAATTGCACCATCCAAACCAACGGCAAAGGCGAGGCAGTGCTTCCTCTCGATGTCAAAGAAAGGGAAAGTAACTTGTGAAATCGGGGCCCAGAGAAAAGAGCGGAAGGTGCGTTGGGTTGAGGAGCATTTCTATGCTCAGAGAAAGTTCTCTCTCCAAGTCCAAATAAAGACTTTGCTATATGGAAGCCCTTAGAAAAAAACCCAGGAAAGATCTATTTGAAAAGCCAAAGTGACACCCACAAAGATGAAGATTGGAACCCGGGGCAGAGAAATCACAGATAGCCCAGGAATGATGATGTCCTCATCAGGTCAGTGGTTCAAGGATTCTGTGGGAAATGCTGCCAGGAACCACCAAAACACCATGTAAGAGAACAGGAGCAGGGAACAATAGTTTGCGGAGCCTTAGCACCCACCAGATTGGACTGCAGCTCCAGGGACTGACTGTTCGCCCTGAGCCAGTCTGCAAGAGGTCAAGAGGAAGTGCTGACCCACAGCAGGGTGGGAGCAATAAGAGATGTCAGTGTGTTGGCCTCCTGCCCCCAGCCCACAGATCCCCCAAACCTTCAAAGCCTGCTATGAACTGGAGCCAGGGAAGGATGTTTAATTACTCTGGAGTCTTAGATTAGACCAGACTACGCTAGAGTTGAACACTAACCATACTGGACTGAATACTTCCATGTTAAAGTGGTCCTCGGTAGGGACAGTCCCAGGTCTGTTTGATCCTGGTATGTATGGATTTGAGAACTCTCTTCAATTCAGAAAAAAATACAAATGCAATGGAAGTTTCTGAACCATCCTTCCAGTGCAAAAAGGCAAAACTGTCTTTACTATGTATCTGGTCTCTAGTGCACGTATTACTTCCCTGAAATAAAGCTTCAGTGGAGGAGTTTATGCCAAAAACTTCATCACCTTACCAAGCATCTGTAGCCGACTTTATATAATAACAGCCAGCTCTGTCAAATTTATGCTATGTTCTATGTGCCTTTCATACATTTCTTACCCACACATATACTCACATAAAATAGATGTGCATAAATTTTATATTGATATTGTTTGCTCAATTTTGGGTTGATTATATAGTATCTATATTACTTATATATTTATATGTACACATATACGATTTTCAAAGAACTATGTCCTTTTAATCAAGTATAAATCCATTAGTTTAACTTGCCAAGCTATCTTTACTTCATGTGTAGATGATATTTCAGAACAAATCATTTTAAGTTGCCGCTGATGACGGAAGCATTCCAAGCTTGTAATGACCATCAAAACTACCTGCCTTATGTCTTCCCTTTGCTTCATAGGGGTTTTCATATTTTGGAGCCTTAGCAGCTACTAAACCCCATCTTTTGTTTTCCGAAAGAATCAAAAGTTCCCCTTTCCTATTTAGTAATAGTTCTCTCAGAAAAAAAAATAACGAAAGAAAGCATTGAATATACAACAATCAGGCGCACTGACTGAGGTCCTGGAGAAGCCTTCAAATCCATATTGTGCTCTTCCAGTGGATGAAAACAATTAGTCAATTCAATAGTGGGGAAAAAAGCGACGTGGTTGATGGGTATTCATTATTTAAACAATTGGGGATTATTAGATTTTTCTCAGCTTTCAACAAGTTATTCATACTGCATACAGAGAAACAAAACTATTTTATTAAAACAATCATCGATCACTCCACTTAGAAATAGATAAGAGTGAAAAAAATAAAAGACACTAAATGGGATGCATGTCAAAACTCCAGCTGCCATAACACTGGAAACCCTTTTTTTTTTTTTAAGATTTATTTATTTATTTATGAATACAAGAACTGGGGTACAGGCCAGAAGTGCAGAGGAGTAAGAGGGTTCACCAGAGACAGAGTGGGGAGCAAAACAGGCAGGTATACAAAATACACTGCTGAGGGGAGCAGCAGGCGAGACAGGAGAGGTCTGCCACGTCATGTGGGTCTTCTCCTGGACCAGGGATTGATCTCATGCTGCAGTGACTGGTGCTGGCTTGACAGAGCTGTCTTTAACCCCTGTGCCACCAGGGAGGGCCCCGGGACACCTTTCTTGTAGGTTTCCGTGATCTCTTCACCACCCACCTTGTCTGAGCGGACTGTCGTAGCCAGATGTGCCATAGACGATTCTATCACAACAAAGCCCCAACAGTGAGTAGTCTCCAGACAGCTGCTTCTCCCCTAAGAAGCTGTCTCTCCCTGTACTCAAAAAGAGTGAACAAGTATCCATCTTGGTGTTTCAGGTAGTTATTTCATTTTCTCCGACTCAAGTAGGCTGTTTTTTTTACCACTTAGTGATTTTTACCACTTTATATGGAGAACTAACCAGTAGAAGTATGCGATAAATCAATTAGAAATGTGCTAATTGAATAGTGTTCCTGGGAGGAATAGCAAGGCTTCAGAGCCGCAAACACTTTGTATGTAGAGTAAATAGCTAAGTAATTACACAGGTATGGCTGACACTGATAGGAACCTAAGTAGCTCAAGCAAAAATGAACTATATGCTGATTCTTGGAATTGACGGAACAGATAAAATAAATGTGGAGTAAAATGTGGACATCCTTGAGCTTGTAGAGCAAGGCTGTGCCTGGACCATATTTATGCATCTGTGTGTATCAGCCTCTTTCTCTCTCACTGCAAACTGAGAAAGGGTCAAGAGATTATAAGGTACAATGGTACAATGGAGAAAAAGATAAAGCACTTATAAACAAGAAAATCTCTAGAGTGTCAAAAGATCATCTTACAAATTCATTCTACAATAATGAGAACAAATTTTAACATTCTAAAAAGCAAACATTAGCTTTAAGATTTGTCATTAAGTTCTATGTGAATAAACATTATTCTGAAAGATGGAAGTCATGCCCAAGGAGTGATTATAAAATCAACTCATGAAAATGTAAAGGAATAACCATGATGACGATAGCAGCAATGGCTGGAAGAAAATACTGTCCACTGTTCTTTGAATGCTTGTTTTGAAATGCAAATGTTGTTCCACCATGATTGATATGTTAGGAAAAAATTTTAGCATAACATGAATTTTAAAGTTGATTATAGTTGCATCTGCACAAAACACTAGATTAATGCAGAAAATAGAACTCAGCTAGACCGAGCGCAGTAGGAATATATAAAGCATACAAGGCTGAGCTTCTACAGCTATGAAGGTAATTCCTGATTAGGAACCATGGTCCACTCATGGCTAGAAGTCATGTTCATGTCCATGTTACAACTTCAGATGCCTGCCTACCACCGCCCTCCCCAGGTGTCAGCATGTACCAATGCTGTGAACAAACGTCACATGAAAGTGCCATATTTATTGTGTTATTTGTGTTTGCTTAACTCTATAGCATGTGTAAGACCATTTTGCCTGTTTCATTGTGTTTCTGTCTTTGTATGGAGCAGTGAGAATATTTTGAGTGTTATGCCTCTCAGCCCTACTTTCTACAAGCTCTTTTATATTGTGTGACTTTACAAAACAAGGCGACATAAGCCTTGTTACACCAGAACTGACTGTTCTTCCATTTTTTTATATTTAAGAAAATTTTATCAAAATAAAAAAGGATGCAAACACAGTGCCACTGTATAGAGCTCCGCGTGGCACAAGGAAATCCACCCTTGAAGCACAGAATACCACTTACTGATTTAACTAAGAGACCTTGTTCTAAAATGAACATAGTTAAAATCTAACCATACTTATTACAACCCAGACTCTAACATAACCCACAAAAGTCATTATTTTGTTCCTTATTAAAGTTATTCCACCGCATCTCTTACATTTTGAAGGGATTCCTTGAAAAATAATATGTATTCTAAATACCAGTGTGAAGAGTGAACTGGTAGAAACAAAGGATTACATGCAGTTAATGCCAATAACATGGAATTGACCACCTTCACTCACATTTGATGGCTGCCTGTAACAGAGCGCTTAGCAAACTGTGTCTTTGAAATATTTAATAATATCCTCAAGTTACACTATATAAAGCATGACACTGTCAAAGGGGGTTTCCATTGATACAGATTATAATTTATTTTCTCTATCTTGAATAGAAAAGAAAATCCTATTTTTTCATGTTTTCATGCCCAATTTGCTTCCTTGCTGTTAGAGAGAAGGGTTTGCCTCCTCAAAAGGAGGCAAAGTGAACATTCCACCTTCTCTGTTGAGTCCATCAATCCAGAGACTGGATTTTTCAGAAAGAATGCCCAAACCTTTCTCCATATCAGGCCTTTCTCCACATTTCAGGCATCTACGTCTTGAAAAATTCAGTCTACCTCAGGCCAGCTTGTCCTGACCTGAGCAGGCCCCTCACCTATTCACATTTTCACTTGTCCACAGCCATGGACTTAGACACAAAACCAAACTGAGGTTGTCCCGACAGTCAGCCCACCACAGCCACACAAGCAAAATTAGCACCATTAACACTCTCCCTAAATTTTCCCTTTCAGGATCCCTCTCCTATCAGTGCAGGCCTCTCATGACTTCCATTTTCCTCTTTGAGGACCTTGTCACCTCTAATCAAACTCCTCAATAATGCTACTACACCCTTACCACTCAAGCTGTATTTATATATAGTTTAAATATGTTCATTTTAGAACAAGGTCTTAGTTAAGTCTATAAGTGGCTTACAATATGCTTCAAGGGTGAATTTCCTTGTGTCATACAGAACTCTGTGGTATGGCATTGGGTCATGTGAACTTTTTTTATTTCAACAAATAACTAAGATGTGTCCCCTTATTTTCCACATGCTGAAATCAAGTAATCGCTGACATGAGATATGTTCTAAAGTCACCCCATTTTGCAAAGTCACATGAAAGGGCTAGATGTAAAGGTTCTGGCTGGGATCCCATAGAGACTGATTTTCTTTTTACAAATCTAGAGGAAGAATACATTGCACCAGAATGGGTTTGATAACTTACGGAAACTGAAAGGAGTCGGAGAGAGTCATGACAGCATTTTGAATAGGGAAAAGAAAAACATTTTGAATAGGTAGCAGGCCTTGCTGGCAGAGAGAGTAGCCAGCATACTCCATTGTCAAGATCTTTCTTATTTGATGGTGAAAACAACAGGCTGAGTTAGCCTGTTGCCAAGAAGCATTGCAGTTCATCAAGCAAATGCTCCGTGTTCTGATGTCTCGCTGGCAAGTAATTAGAATTTGGCTTCCCTTCCAGGCCAGCCCTTCCATAGGGAATGTTCTGGTGCTGCGGACTTAATTTTTCTGGTTCCTGTGACAGGGACAACCTACTGTGGAAATGGATACATTTGCATTCTGTGTCCCTATATCAGCCTTGAGCTCAATTAATAGCAACCTGAGCATTACAGTAGATGGATGACTCTCGATTTCCTGACACAATCAAGCTTCCAAGTCTGTAACCTTAAGCACTCGTATAAATCTCTAAGGTAATGCCACTCTGGCAGCTCTCCAGGGGAAATAAATACAAAGTGTTGCTTGAATGAGTGTGAGTGATTTCTTCTTGGGATGTCTAAAGTCCCAACCGGCTCATTTGTTGGGTCCATCTTGGACTTATCTGACTCTATATAGGAAGCACCATTTTAATGTACTGCTGTGTAGACATTTACAGATGGTCACTACCGTCATCACCATGTTGACTTCTAAGACCAATGTCTTCTGAAATCAGATATAAAGTTATCATATCGACCGATATGACAAAAACACATTCCTACTTAAGAATTTCTCCCACCAACATTTCTCACCTCATGTGAGCCCACCTCCCTCTTCCTCTAACAAAGTCTATGAAGGATGTTCAGACAGAAATAACCACCTTTAAGATAAGATTTTCCCACAGATGCTGCTCACCTGCTCATAGTCCACTCTAAGCACCAATGTACTGAGACATTAATGATAGCTTGTGTCCCATGTGGCATCAGTAGAAATAATTGCCATGGAGCGTAATAAAGTTGATGATTTAAAGATGTATTTATTTATGCACACAAGAACTGGGGTACAGGCCAGAGGTGCAGGGAGTACAAAGATTCACCAGAGACAGAGTGGAGAGTGGAACAGGTAGATCTACTGAGATACACTGCTGAGGGGAGCAGTGGAAAGATAGGAGAGGTGTGCTGCACCATGTGGGTCACCTCCCTGACCAGAGATTTAACTCATGTGAAATGGATGCATTGCAGCTAGCTTCATAGTGCTGTGCTTTAACCAGTTGCACCACCAGGGAGGGCCCAAAGTTGACAGTTTAGATGAGGAGATGAAGCCCATGCACTTTCATGAAAGTGAAATCAAATTCATTAAACACAATGGCAGTGGTCACAGAAGACACTGTGAGTATATGCATCAGACTCAAGTTCCTCCCAAGAAAATGATGATTATTCTCAACCAATGACCATAGTGAACAGAAATTACTGGAACAATCTGTCCTTCATTACATTTGTCTTAATGAGTTTGTCACAAGAAAGTAAAGTCTGGGGACCGGATAGAATCCACACGAAGAACTGTTGACCCAACCCAAGAAAAAATTCTCCAGCAAAAAAGAGACAGTTGATATACTTTTTTCTTAAAACATTTCACCAAAAACTTTAATTTCTGGTGGCAGGTAACCACATATTTTCCTCCTTCATGTGTAAGGTCTGTTATTCCTTGTTTGGCTTACCAAGGCCACCCCTGAAATGCTATCTTACCAAAGCTATAGTTGGAGCACTTTTAAAAAACATTTATTGTTACAAACCAAGATACATTATGATGCTAACTCTATTAAGATTGCAGGCTGACAATCTAAACTTACCATGAGGATTTTTCCATTTCAACTGACCTTGAGGTTAGCAAGAGGTCCACTTCCCACTTGAGCCCTAATCAATGTCCCTTCAAGGTCACAGTAGGTTGAAGAGGGTAATAAACATTAATATCCATTTGACAGAAATTTACAGTAGATACGCATTTGGTCTGTGGAGTTGGAAACACATGCCCTATTAAAGCACATGGAATATGGATTTTATTATTCCAAAGGGACTTTTCTGGCCAAGCAAGAGGGTTTGTGGATGACAGAAACTCCAGTGTAAACATATGGTCCCAGCCTTGCAGTTGAATCAGAATCTCCCCATCAAATTTTGTTCTCAAAATAGAGCCCTCCATATAGTGTCAGGATTATTGATTTTGGCAGTATGTTTTATTACTTTCAGAAACCAAGTTTAGCTTCAAACAATTTAATCTCTCATTCACATAATTTATTAGAATAAATGTCATTTGGGGCCCTCCCTGGTGGTGCACAGGGTTAAAGCAAGGCACTATGAAGCAAGCCGCAGCTGCTTCAGACCGAGTTCCATCTCCAGCTGGCAAGGTGACCCACATGGTGTGGCAGACCTCTCCTGTCTTGCCCGCTGCTCCCCTCAGCAGTGTACTTCATCACTCTGCCTGTTCTTCTCCCCACTCTGTCTCTGGTGAATCCTCTCACTGTCCGCACCTCTAGCCTATACCCCAGTTCTATATGCATAAATACATAAATCTTAGCAACAATAAAAGAATAAATGTCACTTGTCATATAATCTTAAACAAAATATTAAAATGCAAGAGAATCCAGACTCAATTAAATCCTCAATTAAGGGAATGTTCCAAATACACCATCCTTGCCAGGCCACTGTTTCAACAAAACTTTATAGATACAACACTTCCTGCTGACGTAATGCTGCTGTAATAACTCAGATCCCAGTTCCCTGGGGGGCCTTAAGGGTCTGTTTGGTGCCATTTGGTTCATCTGTGGCTGTCTTACCAGGAAGTGTCCATTGTTAACAACAACAAAAAAATGTTCAGACAGATTTAGAGGCAATTTCAAGGGCAATTAGAAGAGATTTGAACCTGTTGTTTCCAAATGATATTTGAACTCACATTCCTATAGAGACAAGTAGCACCTTTCAGTGAATAATTTGTGAAGAAAGTTCATTAATATGCAATTGAATCATACTTTGGAGAACAGCCACATAACAATGAAATATGATTTTTCAACTGCAGCTTTGCTCCACTGTGTCATCAACATTGTGTTCCTAGACAAGACAAATGGATTGTAGTTTTTTTCTCTCTCTCTCTCGTATGGGGGCCACATGGGACCACAGACCGTAGTCATACCATTTCACCATCTGGTCATTATTTCATCCAGGGCTTGACAAATGATATCCCATAGGCCAAACTGGACTCTCACCTGCTTTTGTACTGCCTGTGAGCTAAAAATGTTGTCTCCATTTTTAAATGGTGGGGGTGGGGTGGAATCAAACGGAGAGCAGTTATCATGAAAGTTGAAAATAATATGAGCTCCGACTTCAGTATCTATAAAGTTTTATTGAAACATGCTATGCTGCCTAGAGACACACACAGAATAACCCTAAAATATCTACTCCCTGGGTTTTATAAAGTCTGTGGATCCCTGATGATGTGGCCTAAAATCTGGAATAACCATTTTCCACCTTTAATTTAAAATCAGACTACACTTGCCTTTTGAAAGTCTACGTGAGTTTTTTAGTAATTTTTCAAAGGAGATAAATTCTGAGTGGTTTTACTGCAATTAGGTGGGAAAAGAAAGATGGATTTATCTTATGTATGTAGAAGTATTCTAATTGCTCACATGGGTCATTTATTCTCATGCCTGCCTTAATTAACTTTAGTGGTAATTAAGGTTGCTAATTCATTCCACAATTGCATTACCTTCTGCAGTACTTTTTCTAAACAGCTACACCATCGCATCACCTTTAGACCCAGAAGGCAAGTGAGCTAAAATTTGTCAAAATGAGCTTAAGGACATGTTAAAATAAAATTAGATGCTTTGTTTTCCTCTCAATGCTGGCACCTCTTCCCATTCCCAAAACAAATCCCCCCAAACCTCTCTCTCCAGCAGTCCTAGATTAAGGGCACTTTCAGAAAAACAACCAATCTGAAATTATTCCAGAAACATGACTCTTCACTAAGCATCATTTCACAAGTCATTGACAATGACACAGTTACCTCCTCCTAGTCTCCTTGTAAACAACCTCAAGGGACATAAAATGACAACAAAACAAACAAGAGGTGATAGATAAGTGATAGACAAGTAATCCTTCCTTAGGGTTCTCTTGTTTTTTTCCTATCCCTGAATGTTCCCAGCTAAATACTACGTGGAGTCTGCGCTCACATCTCTGTCCTGTCTTGTTTTGGTTACACAAAGAAGTGGGCATAAATCTTCATTAAAACCCTCCCTGGTGGTGCAACTGGTTAAAGTGCAGCACTTTTAGGCTATCTGCAGCCACTACTGCATGAGTTCAATCCCCAGCCCTGGAGGTGACCCACATGGTGCAGCAGACCTCTCCTAACCCGCCCGCTGCTCCCCTCAGCAGTGTACTTTGTCACTCTGCCTGTTCTGCTCCCCACTCTGTCTCTGGTGGATCCTTTCACCCCTCACACCTCTGGTCTGTATCCCAGTTCTTATATGCATAAACAAAACTTAAAAAAATAAAAATAAAACACTCTCCACAGGTCTCACAGCTATCAAACCTGAGGGGTCCAAGTCACTCACTCACGGTCAGGATGGCATCTCTGACAACAGCTTTGCATTTGCAAGAGTCTTGAGCTGTAAATTTACCATTTGTATGAAGTATCTATGGGCCATATTTGTGACTTCATGCCCTCACTTGCAAAACAGTTAGTAGATTTTTTAAAAATTTCCACTTTAAGGAGCTAGAAAGATCATACTGTTCTTGTTGGGTGTCCAAAAGAAATACATACATGTACAAGACCTCCCTGTGCACTATCAAGGTGGTGCATTTTAGAGAACGTCAACATTCTAAAATGTGAACATTCTCAGAACAAAGAATCGCCCTGTTCAAAATGTTAATTTGAGAATCCTTGATTTAGGTCTTACATTATTGTTACATGAAAGTTTGTTCCAAAAGTGGCTTTTGGCTGAGATCAGCATATTTCTCTTTAGCTTTTGCTTTTTCCTGAAGCAGCATCTGGAGATTTTAATGGACACATATCAGCTTGAGCTTCACGGGGATAATTGGGAATCACCCAACATAATTGTATTTATGCAGGGCTTTTTGCCCAAATGACTAGATATAAATGCTATAGATGAGTCACTTGATACATGATATCAAATTTCAATTAGGCAAATTGAAAGGAAATTCAAGTGGGAAAATTATTGTTTGTATCTCAGAAATAAGACCAAATAGCAAACCATTTAGTAGAGAATCTGATAGGGAGAAAAACGGTGAAAAGAAAGGAACGGAAACATTTTCCATCTTAAACTTCGAAAAAATGAGAACAAGGAAAGCTCAGTAAAAAACCAGACTCCTCCTTACTCTTAACCTAAGAACAAACTTTTTATTCTTATTCCAAACTTGCTCTCTAAACACAAACATTATATGACCAACACTGAGACTGAGCTGGCAGAGATTGGGTAGCAAATTAATTCCCTGTTCTTGCCCTCTGTGCCAGCATAGCTGCAGAGAGCAGGTTACTGCTGTCCTTGGTCCTGAGCCTGTTTTCACGTCCTCCTCCCCAGTGACGGATTGTTCTCACAAACCTTTCAGCCAGGCATGTCATGATGCTATGGCACCACTACAATATTTAGACCATCAGCTGGGCTCCTAGAGAAATATCTTAATACAGACAGAAAAAGCCCACGTTCCCTTAGGTGCATATTTCTCTGCTGGGAAAATCCAGCAATAAAGTAATTCTTTATTCCGTGCCTTTAAAAAAACTATTACGATATCATGTAACTGTCAAAGTAAGCATGAACATAATTTGAAAGTTACATTAGAGATGTGAAAGTTGTTAACTTTCTCATCATCCTTCTATGCTATTATACATTTTTACCTATACGATGGGTTGAAATATCCTGAAGTCTTTCTTGAGATTAAAATATTTTATTTTCTTGGGGGAAAAAATGCTAAAGTGTAGCCAAATTTATGATAAGATGTAGTGAAATCCAAATATCTCAAACTTTACTCACTTGAAATTAAATAAAACCATTTCTTTTTGAGATGAGATTGGCCTAGGTTTACTGACAGATCTAGCTCCTACTTAAGTGGACTCTTTCTGTGAACTAACAAGGTCTCTATTGGAAGACTGCCCAACTTCAAGCCTAGCTCTGTCACCCTTTGTGATTTTATTCTTCTGCTTCCTCAATATTTTATCTGGAAAATGGGAATAATAATGGTAAGTCTAACAATGACTGAATGCTTCGAAAATTACTAGGCACATAGACCTTCACAATTGAATACACTTATTTATTATTGTTATTGATATTATTAACATTGTTAACATTCATATTCACATTATTGCGTTCCACTCAGGGTATAAAGTCTCATTGCCAGCCCACTACCCCTGCTGCTGCTAACTCTCAGTATCATGCACATAGATGCTGATGTCTGTGTTTAATGATTGTGATAAGAATCCATCTAATCTAAGGACATTCCCCAAGAACATGGGAACAGATTCTGTTTTAACTCCCTATTTCCAGGTGAGATCAGGTGACAAATTTTAATAGGTGGGACTGGAGGGTGCACCATGGATGGGTTTTAGAAGAGAAATACCTCGTGCCTCTTACACAAGTTGAGAGCCATATCTTTTTTTTTTTAAGGTTTATTTATTTATTCATACAGAACTGGGGTACAGGCCAGAGATGCAGAGGGTGAGAGGATTCACCAGAGATAGAGCGGGGAGCAGAACAGGCAGATCAACAAAGTACACTGCTGAGGGGAGCAGCGGGCGGGTCAGGAGAGGTCTGCCACGCCATGTGGTCACCTCCGGGGCAGGTGGGAATTGAACTCATGTGGAAGTGGCTTTAGATTTTCAGTGCTATGCTTTAACCTGCTGCGCCACCAGGGAGGGCCGAGAGCCATATCTTAAGGTTGCAACTCTCTCTCTTTCACACACATATGTCCACACTTAATAGATCACGCTCCTGCTCCCTCACATATTCAAGACTCTCCCTTCAATGGATCTACTGCAGATGTCCTCTTTAAAGGACATCTACTGCTTTAAAGTCAAGAAGCAAACTCACTTCTATCCCCGAAGTGAAAAGATTCTGGTTACTTCATCCCTGGGGAAGTGGTGGCCTTTTCCCAACTTCTCTTTAAATATGGTTAATGAAAAAGATGCCCAGTATCTGTGGGAAGGCTGGTAACAGGGTGGTATGAGACTCAAAAATGCTTCCTACTAAAATGCTAACTCTCGAAACACAAATCCAGAATAGATGCAGCTATAAATGCTGAGCTAGATCTACTTAATACAGACTGGATCCCTCAATTTTCAAGCTCTTACTATTTTGTATACAAAATTCAAATCATAACTATAATCAAATGATTCACAGTGGCCTTGCTTATCTGAGCTTACTGTTGAAACTCTCTATATCCCAACTTAAAGAGTAAATATATTTGAGTGACAAGGGATACACTTATTAAAATAACAGCATAGTTCAAAGGTGTTATATTTTCTAAAGTATAAATTGTTCATTCTTGTATGTGTTCTCCTTTTAGAGAGGAATAGAAAATTTATGTCATGAGGCTGTTCCAGCAGCAAACTCTAGAAAAAGGATCACACTGAAAAAGAAATAGAGAAAAGAGGAAAGAAGAGAGAAGGAGGAAGAAGGGTCAAATATACATATACATATATAGTTTATATATATGTATATATTAATTATATATTATCAATTAATATATCATATTAATGTATAATTAAAATAACATGGTTATTTAAAAATATGTTAATTTATATTTTAAATATGTTTGTATTTATATATATATACATATATATATATGTATATATATTTTTTTAAGCTCCCTAGTGCTAGCTGTCCATGGTTAAAAAGAAAAGAACATGATTTTGGATTGCCGTTTCCCTGCAAATAAAAAGCAAAAGCTAATTAACTGCTATCTCACACATGTGCTCATCTTCTGTCAAAAACCATTGTGCTGCCGATGTTTCAAAAGCCTTCAGTTCCTTCACGAAGATAAGAATAAAACTCATGGTAACATCTGAGGCCAATACGTTCTTATTTAAACATCTCTCTAGTTAATTTTATTGTTTAGGTTATGACTTTGATCAGGCTTTATCAAAATTAAGGTTTGTATTTATGCCTTGTTTTGCAGTCTTGCAATAAAATTATAAATATCAACCTGAGAAAGAATATGAAAGAGCCCCATTTTGTTGAAACTAATATTAAAGTAATTGTAAAGCAATCATTTCAGTAGTTAAATATTAGAACGAACTTCATTCATGTGTGTGAGCCATGGACAGCGCCCACAGAAATCATGACCCTTCAAGTCTCCTGCTCTCCCCCATGCCAAGAGATTCTCTGGGCTCAGTCCCTTGAGCAAATGGGTGGATTGGCCAGCTCAGAGACAGTGAGTCAGCTGGGATATACAGATGCAAAGCACTAGAATAGAAGTGTAATATTTACCTATACAAGGTCAGGTCATTTAAGCTACACAACAAACCCTTTATCAACCATTAAGTAAGGAAGTGAGAATAGATGATCTGTTAATCTCCTTTTTGTTCTAAAATTTAACAGTTCTACCTGAGTCACTTCTTATTCATTGTACTTGAATAAGCTCTACTGGCTAGTAGAGGAAAATAGTGAAATACAAGGATGGAAAAATCCTTGTTATGGTGCAGGGCATCATGGAAGCAATTTCCTATTCATTTCTGATTATGGTATTTTTAAAATTAGTAAATTTTAATTACACATCAGGATTCAATTTCAAAAGATAGAAGACAATACTAAGGCAAAACAACTAAATAAAATTAAAATAATAAACAGATCTGTGCATCACAATCTTCTCATCAAACATTATAAAAATCCCTTAAGTCATGAGTGTTTTGTCTTGAACCACTGACCTTCAGACATTGCACATTCTGTTTTGATAAAAAGAAAATCATTCTGTTATGAGTAAGCATCTTGAAACATTTGCATTTATGACTTCATTAGCAGAACATACAAATTAAGACAAATGACAAATATTTTGCTATAAAACAAATGTGTAATATTTTCTAATTCCTATAATTTCAATTAAAAGATGGTTTCAAGAGTGTAAAGATACACATGACATCAAGTTGGGTAGAAAAACACTATAGAAACCAGATCCATTATTTTGAACTTGATTTATTGTTTAAACAATATTTTATTTGTCTAGCTATTTTCTATCCAAGGTAATAAATTTTGTTTGAGTCGGCACCATCTAAAGAACACTGATCAGGATTTCCCACTGATAGGGGTTCCTGTGAGATAGTTTGTCTGTGACTCTCAATTTGTTACAAGTTTTTCAGAACAAGCTAGTTTGAACCAATGGTTGGTTTTAATTGGCCCAATCCAAGGTAGTCATATAGATTTGGGCTACTTGGGGTATATTCCAGTATAAATGATGGTTTCCTCCTCTCTACAGAAATTTGCGTATGACTACTTGAACCACGTGATATTGTAGTTTGTTATTTAAACTCTTATTAGTTGGCATGTGGCCTTCTCCTAAGCCTCTTGACTGACTCCACTGTTTCATTTTTATGAATGTCAGAATATCATTTTGTTAAGGAAATCTCATTTTTATTACCTAGTTCCAACAAATGAAGTTGTTGGAAATAGGTTATGTGCAAGCTATAAGATACTGATGAAATTCATTTTCTGGAGAGAATGAAAGCACATATAATGTCATTCTTTCTTTATTGGGATCAGTATATGATCAGCACACATAAGCAAGAAAAGAAGAGAGACTGTTGTTAAGATAAATCATTTCCTAGAACCTCAGAGTGATTGTCCTCACAAGAGAAGCAAACAGGCAAGATACTGAAAAGGCAAATGTATTTCAGCTAAGCGAATTTTCTTCTGTTCTCTATCTTTATTACTCACTTTAATAATGTGCTTCTCTTGATCTGCTGTTAGTGTTCATATAGTCTTAATCTTAGAGGAGCTATAGTAAAAGATTCACATTTTCATGCATGTCTATGAAACATGATTTGACTTAGTAAACAAATAAATGTCTACCAGGTGTATTTAGACTCTGGAGAAGTTTGTGGATAAAATTTTTTAATTATACGGGCTTATATATGGCTTGCAGAAATCTATTTTCGACCTTTGCTTGACCTCACTTCAGTACTGGGCTTCATTCACATAGAGCTACTTTTATAGGTTGTGAATGTTTCATTTAATCACAGCAAAGAAGTTTCTTTCAAAATACCCTTCCCTGACATTGCTCCCAGAAAAAAAAAAAAAATGTCAGAGTAGATGAAACATAAAAAGGAAAATTCTTTTGAAAATTCTTCAAACACCAAATACCTTTTAGAAGTTTCGGCTAAAAGTAAAGAAAAAATAATTAGAGGTATGCCACATCTATTCTCCAGTTATCCCCAGTTACCCTTCTAATTAGCCAAGTCCTTTCCCCTCTGGTATGACTGAAGGAGAAAACTCCACTAAGTATTTGTTCATTGCACAAACCCATATATGGGCTTAACCAAAAGTCATGCATCAATTTCAGATTAGTTCATAACTAGTCACAAATAGAAAACAGTGGATGAGTGTTCTTGAGTTTCTAACTTTCAAACTCACAATCATAGGTTTACTATCAAAGAATCATATTGTTTACTATCAAAGAATGAAGCAATTCAGACATGTGCACAAGAAGGCAAAAACAGATGCAAATCCTTCCACCTGGGGTTGAAACTCACATACCTGCTGTGCAAAGCCAGTCAAGTCTTCACTATCTAACTTTGGAGGCCTGTGGGTCCCAATTGCCTGATAAATACATTCAAAGCTGATGTGACAGTATCCTAGCAGAGGGACTGAGCTAACACGTTATTCAAAATCAAACAGCAAAATTCTCCACATGTAGCTGCCACAGAACCAAAGGGAATTCTGAGCCATTGACCATACTCTGCAGCTCTGTTATGCACTCCAGGATCTTACACCCTGTTCACACAAAGGAGGTCATGCCTTCATGATATTCCTATCAAAATTACATTTTTTACAGAAATGGAAAGATATATATATCCTGAAATGACTACAAAACCACAAAGGCCCTTGATGGTCACAGCAAATCTGAGTAAAAGAACAAAGCTAGGAACATCAAATTTCCTGGTTTCAAACTATTCTACAAAGATGCAGAAATCAAAACATGGTGGTACTGATGGAAACAGAGACATAAAACCAATGGAACAGAAGCAAGACCCAATAAATAAATCTCCATAAATACAGTCAAGAAACATTTTTGACAGAAACTAATAACATACAGTAGTGAAATGGCAGTCTCTTCAGTAGATGGTGTTGCAAAAGCTAATCACCTACAGAGAAATAAAAGTGACCTTTATTTTATACCTCTCACAAAATGAACTAAAAAATACATTGAACAGAAGACTTAAAATGATGACAAAGCGATCGTGGACCAACAGGATCCTTGAGTCATTACTTCTTCAGAGACACCAGAGAGAGGTATCTGGAATGGAGCTGTAAGCACCAGTTTCTCCACTAAGAGGAGAACAGAAAACTGTCTGAAAGGGTAGCAAGACTGAGAAGCAGTAACTAGCGTTTGTTCCTTCTCTTCAAGGACTAAATGCCTGCACTTCCCTCTGGCTCTTCCGTCTGCTGGCCCAGGCAGGAGAGGGGTTAATTTTTAGTCACAGTATAGCTTACTCGGCTTTTTGACAAGGGGAAATAGGCAACCAGTAACAAGGATCAGTAGTGGGAATAAAACATTCATTCATCATAGGGCCCTCCCTGGTGGCACAGCGGGTTAAAGCACCGCACTAAGAAGCTAAACCCGCTTCAGCATGAGTTCGATTCCCGCCTGCCCCGGAGGTGACCACATGGCACGACAGGCCTCTCCTGACCAGCCCACTGCTCCCCTCAGCAGTGTACTTCGTCGATCTACCTATTCTGGTCCCCACTCTGGTGAACCCTCTCACCCTCCACATCTCTGGCCTGTACCCCAGTTCTGTATGAATAAATAAATCTTTAAAAAAAAAATCCGTTCATCTTTCTCTGTGCAATCTCCATACTCCCAAGATGGCGCTGAACATGGGTAACTATGAATGACACGCTAATGACCTCCAGCCTGTGCCTGAGCAATAAGCTCCCAGCAGCAGCTGCGAGTTTAAGCTGCCCCAGACTGTATGTATGCATCCCCTGGAAGGCAGCAGAGGGGTGGGCTTGGAGCTGGCATGATTTCTGGTGCTTTTTTCCCTCCACACATTTTCCCTGTGTGTATATGATATAACAGGGGTGTTACTGACACTAGAACAGTAGCTGTATGGCAATATAGAAAACCATATCAATAGGCTGTACATCTTAAACTTACACAGTTATGTGTTAATTATATGCAAACATAGCTGGAAAAAAATACTGCCAGCCCACCCACCTGCTTGAACAGGAACTGCTCCACCAACTCCCACTATACAATTTTTTTAATAGATAAGATTGATTGGAAATAATTGAAAGGGCACTTCTGGGGACGTACTGCACTTTGATTAGTTTTTCAAATATTGACCCGCTGCTTCTAGAGCGTGTATTCCTAGCTAGAGCGCTACAATTGTTAATTAACTAATCCAATTTGACTCAAACAATTATGTGTGTGTGCCCACGTGCATTCCACTATTCAAAGTATTTCAAAGTAAATTATCATATCCAATGTAGTCATTTTCAAGAATTCAGAATAAATCACTGAATAAATTATGAATACTCCAGGAATTTTCTTAGATCTGGTCAAAGAGAGATTAATTTAGGGTCACTGAAGCCCCTAAAATCCAACACCCCAATTTCTGTAAGGGACACAATGGAATCGTCCAGAAGTATTCCTTGATCTGAACTGAATGGATTGGACTCAGAAGGAGCAAATCTTCCCACACTCTTTGGGGTAGCAGCTCTAGAAAAGCCAACACTCGGCAGGGAGCCTACTTTATTGTTGACACTCATTCACTGCTCAAGCCCCAGGACTCAAGTCAGGTTCAGCGAGGAGATGAATTTTCCCTGTGGGAACCACCAAGGCAGCCCTCATCCGAGGCTTATGCTTCCCTTTAAATAAGACTTCAGTTTTAGAAATGTCATAAGGCTTTATGATCATAGGCTTTAGATAGTATATATTTCCTGTCTTATTTTTATTCTCTGCTCCTTGAAAGAAAAGGTGCTTTTAAAAATTGCCCAGTTTTCGCTATGTTAAGAAAAAAAGAGGAAACCATCCACACTGATAGTTCTTGCACTAAGGATGTTCAAGGATCTGGAACAAACTTCCTCCCAAGCTCACTGCTATTGCCGCCAGATGATTGAGCAGTGACAGGTCCTTCGTGTTCAGCTTGGTGGGACATTTCTGCTTGGCCTCAAAACTTCTGGGCCCTGCTAGACTTGAGTGTTTCCCAGCAGATCCAGTCAATCTCATGAGGACCCTCATCTTAGCAGGAGCTCTAATTCACATGCTTGGTTATTGGGAAGGATTATGGTTAGGGTATGGTTAGGGATAAAAGCTTTAGTTGTTCAGTCAAAAGGAAAAGAGATTCAACTCACCCCATCTTCATGGCATTATAAAGCAATTTGATTTCAAAATCAAAATTCAGAAGGCGTGGTGTTCAGAGTCAGTGTTGAAATTCAGATATGATCAAGGATCACCAAGCAGTGCACTGTGAACCTATAAGGCCACTGTGTATTTGTGCTGCCCCTAGGCTTTTTCCTATCTGGCTTGAAAAGATCACCTTTAACCCCTCCTTCAGCTCAGTGCAGAAAACTAGCACCATGGCAACTCTGGAAATGCATTCTCTGTATGTGTTTTTCTCTCCCATAATCAAATTCCAAAAATCAAAGAACAACAATTATATCCTTAGCACATTTGAACATTATCAGGATCCTTGACTGACTCCAGGGGCATATTCCTCACCCTGCTAGCCAAAGTCCCAGCCCCACAGACTGATCCAGCGACACTGCAGCCCTAAGGATATGATGCAATCCAGACACTGGAATAAACTGATCAGGAGCATCCACTAAGTGGCTTCTGGTCCCTGATTGAAAGACCAGAGGAGGTGAGTAGGGGAATGATACTTTCAACATTCTGAATTTAAAGTGCAAGAATAAACCCAAGTAGACTAGAAATAGCAAACGTTTCTGGCAAGGTGGGAATGATACCTGGCAATTTAGGACAAAAGAGCCAATAAGATCCAGGGTGGCATCAAGATGGCCATCCCCAAATTCGCCACAGCACCTGGTGTTGACTCTGGCATTAGAGAAACGTCAGGAAAATAAGCTATTGCAAAAAGAGAATGGTGAGAGAAAAAAACAAGTCAAATTTCCATAAACTAAGCAAAGTATAAACACTATGGTTTACACAGGAAAATTTTCTTAACTCTGCCTCTATTTTAATTGTGGATTAGCTACTAGTCATCCAATTAATTACAAATATGAAATACGATAGATCATAGAGATAATGTAGCTACGTAGAAATAGATGACATACATATATAGAAAGGTAATGTGCCATAATTTCATAGCATACTGTGGGTCAGTATCTTCACGTGACTAGGAAGTTGCTTGAAATTAATCCTTTAATGGGTGAGGCACAAGAGATGAAATACTACTGAACAGGCCCCAGAGCCCTGATTTCTTATTTTGGTCTCACATGGCTGTACGTTCAGCTACATCAGGAATTTAAAGACAAAAGCTGATCTGTTAGCCTAATGCTATGTGCTGAAAGTCCAAAAGGGGAAAGAAACACGCTAGTGAAAAAATGAAGAGCATACAAACTGAAATAAGCTATTTTGTTTAAAGACCTAAGAATCACAGCATCATGATAAAAGTCAGAAATCAAATAAATGGCTTGTTTGCAAAATCGCTTCACATTCAAGGCATTCACAAAAGTTTTCAGTAAGTATATTCATCGCAGGATGACAGCCAACGCTCTGGGGATTCACCTTCCTGAAAACCACACGATTGCCGGGCTGAGGGTTCTCACATGAAATCCTAAACAAAAACAGGTTCATACCTGCCAGGAAAAGTGACTTTTTTTTGGCAAAAAATCTACTAAATATTTCATGGAGCATGCTCAGACAAAGAAATTATTTGTTTTTATCTAAAATTCAAATTTAACTGTGCATATCTTGTTTTTATTTGCTAAATCTAGCAACTCCACTTGTCAAGGCAGACTTGAATTCCTAATCACAACAAAAATATCTTTTAGCTTGTCATATAATACAATCAAATGTGCAATTTTTGACAGACATTTCCAGTCTAACATATTTTCTTGTCATTTGTAGCAAAAACTCTACCATGGGTATTGTCTATATTCTCAATGGATAACAAATGACTTTAGGGAGAATAAAGGGGATGACACAGCACCTGCAAGACTTCAAGTCCTGGTGATGCTATTTCTTTTACTGTGGAGCGTGAACCAGCAGTTGCAGGTGGAAACTGCCTCTTGAAGTTCTGTGTGGGGAATAAAATGAGGTAGAGGGAGCACTTAACCCTAGCACAAAATTTAAAGGAGGACACCAAAACATGTTATCAAACCATTTCTTGCAATATTTTTGAAAGACAATATAAATGCAAAAAAAAAAAAATCCATGGTGAGCAAAATCATAAAGTCTTAATGAAGACAGATGATGAGACTGCATTTTCATGACTCTTCTCAATTGCCTCCCCCCAATCCTAGCTTAACCTCGAGGACCGGGTGAACACCCAGAATCAGGAGGCTTTTCCTGCCTGTTCCATGGAGAGTGGTGGGTCCTGTGGCCCAGCTCTGTGGTTTTTTTTTTTTTAATTTTCTTTTAAAGATTTATTTATTTGTACATACAGAACTGGGGCACAGGCCAGAGGCCCAGGGGTGGTGAGAGGCTTCACCAGAGACAGAGCGGGGAACAGAACAGGCAGATCCACAAAGTACACTGCTGAGGGGAGCAGCGGGCGGGTCAGGAGAGGTCTGCCGCGCCCTGTGGTCACCTCCAGGGCAGGCGGGAATCGAACTCATGCGGAAGTGGCTTTAGCTTCTCAGTGCTGTGCTTTAACCAACTGCGCCACCAGGGAGGGCCTCTGTGTTATTTTTGCAAGTGGGATGGAGAAGGGAAACCAGCCCTAGCCGCTGCTCACCACCAGGCAGTATCTCGCATAGCCATGCTCTATCCAAGAGGACACCCTTTCCCATGGCAGCCATCATCAATTTGAGCAATTTTCTTTTCTATAATTCATATTAGAATATTCTGTAGACAAGCACTGCCTTCATGGCTTTGAGTGTTGTATCATGTCTACCCTCTCAGAGCCAAAAAGTGCTGTCTTCCCAGATGGAATATGGGATATTGGTTTGCCCTCATTTTCAGCCCATGAAGTATCTTTCTGAACAGTAGTATGGAGCATTTATATAAAAGTCACAACCTGATTTTAGTAATTAGTGGGAGAAAATGCAGTTGTCCATTGTGCTTTGGAATATTTTGTCAAAATAGTTAAAATCTTCTTACTGTTGGTAAGAATATATGGATAAACGGATGTGTAACATAATAATTTATATAGTATGTTGAAATTAAAACATGGAGGATCAAATCCTTTTATTTCTTTGTG
This sequence comes from Condylura cristata, assembly GCF_000260355.1. NCBI lineage: Eukaryota > Metazoa > Chordata > Mammalia > Eulipotyphla > Talpidae > Condylura > Condylura cristata. Next base: position 6,772,308 of record NW_004567108.1, on the reverse strand, counting down.
GGGGAAAAAAAAATCAGTGGCTTTCTCCCAATCATAAAATTGGCAATATGGAGACAGCATCTTTTCTACACATTGGTGCACTGTCATGATCCTTTCTGGGTCTGGATCTGCTTGCAATATTTTTTCCTTCACACATTTAATGTCATGAGTCAGCTCCAAGAGTTCCTCTAATGCAAACTTTTTTCTTGTGTCATTTCCTCTGAGACATCGCCGTCATCATCACAACACATTTCCTCATTTATGTCTGTAAGTCCCCATCACTAAGTTCCTCCGGCTGCACATCTACAGCCTCAGAAATGCCAACAGTGTCAACACTTCCAGGGTCAGCAGATCCTCCTGTGACTTCACTTACGTTCTATATGAACTTGATTCCCTGTATTATCACTCTTTGTCTCTGCGTTGCACTTTCATCTTTGTGGCCTATTTCCAGTTCTGTCTACAAGTTCTGTGAAATGTTATGTGTGACTAATGCAGATGTCAAGAAGCAACACTACGTGTTTTGCTCTTGTTAGTTATGAGCCAAAGAAGAGTTGCAGAATACCCAGTCACCAGCCGATTTTGAAAGAATTGCTGTACTTGGCCATTGATTGGGCCAAGCTGTTAATATGATGATTTGTGAACTGATGAGCCATCAATGAACTTTGTGCTTGATGCATTACACACAGTTAATTACAGCAGTAACTAAAATTTGATTCATAATGTGTTTTTCAATTTAACTGTGCATGTCAGAACTTTGCAAAGGAAGGACTACCTAGAGTTTAATCTCTCTTAATACTCCGAGAGCTAAGTAGAATTGGTTGAATCAAAACCAAACTACATAACTGAATTCAGCAGATTTTTCTCCTCCTTCTGTTCAAAGTATACCTCATAAAAGTAGACCTCTTAGTTGCCAGTCACTCTCCCTTGCAAAATAGTATGAATTCTCGCATTCCAAACTTTATTTTTCATAGAGAAATAAAGGGGGTCGCTAGGGCCCATTCTCTTTTGCAGACAATATGTGCAAAACATTGTCTCATTTCTCAGCAGCCATGCAGAGCTCAGCCCCATTCCAACTTCCTTATTGATGTCCCCAGAAACAGTCTGGACAATTTCACAGTCTCCCCTAAAATGAGAATGCTACATATGAAGCAACATCTGCTAAGCAGAAGCAGCTATTGAGTCTTAGAAGATGGAAGACAGCCCCAAGAGCCTCGGGCTCTCCTCAGACTCTCGGGTCCTCTAGAGTGGTGGCTGCCAAAGTCTTTAAAGCTCAGTCCCCAGTTTCATGAGTACCAAGAAACAGACACAGAATTGGCAGTAGATGTCCCATGCCATGGTGTAGTAGACAGGTATTGTTCTCTGGCAGTTCCAGAAAGTCTATAAGTATCCCTATGCCCTACCATCAATCCCTTTCTGCTTTAGCTCACTAGGGTGGAAATTATTGTTTGCAATAAGCACCCTGAGATACACAGATGCTAATTGGCAGATTAGCTCAAATGATGCTATCCAGCCAACTGCTTTCTTTCCTGTGTAGATTTCCTAGAGATAAAAACAATTTAAGTAAAAGAAAAATGATCAGACAAGTAAAAATAGTTCTGTCAGATCCAATGACCATAGATTCTATTTGCAGCTCATCAAACTTCTTAAAATTAAAGCAAAGAGCAAGACATCTTGAACATGCTTTGATTTCCCCACTTGGCAAAACACTGAATTCCCAAGCTCCCCAGAATTCTGGTTTCCTATTCCTGCCCTCGATGATTCCCACTTCAAATTAGAACCCACACCTCCTCATAAGCCTGAGGACAAAGGAGGGCGACAAATAAGCATGGAACAAAGGAAGGCGACAAAAGGCAGCCAAGGCTAGGGGCAAAGTAGTACAAGACTGTCTGAACACTCAGCCCCTCAAAAGAGATGGCCTGCAGTACCCAAGAGAAGAATAGGAAGAAAGCAATTTCTTTACAATTGTCTTGGACATATTTATCATCATTGAAAATTCAGGTCAAATTTTCAGCCTAAAATCTTGAAAGCACCACATTTTTTTTTTTTTAAAGAAAGATATCTTTACTCATGCATACAAGAGCTGGAGTGCAGGCCAGAGGTGTGGGGGATGAGAAAATTAACCAGGGACAGAGTGGTGAGCAGAACAGACAGACTGACTGAAGTATCCTGCTGCGTCCCTCAAGGGAGCAGCCAGAAGACAGGAGAGGTCTGCTGTGCCAGGTGGGTCAGCTCCCTAGCCAGGGATCGAACTGCAGTGCTGCAGTGCCAGCAAAGAGCTTCATAGTGCTGAACTTAAGCCCTTGCACCACCAGCAAGACCCAAAGCACCATATTCTTTACCATGCTCTGTGCTGTAAGAAATAATGTTTACAGTTAGTTTCTCAGAACTATAGACATTTTTTTTAAGATTTATTTATTTATGGATACAGAACTGGGATACAGGCCAGAGGTGTAGGGGCAGTAAGAGGCTTCACCAGAGACAGAGAGGGGAGCAGAACAGGCTGACTGATGAAGTACACTGCTGAGGGGAGCAGCAGGCGGGTCAGGAGAGGTCTGCCGCACCATGTAGGTCACCTTCGGGGTGGGGATCGAACTCATGCTGAAGCAGCTTTAGCTTCTTAGTGCCGTGCTTTAACCTGCTGCGCCACCAAGGCAGGCCAAGGACTACAGGTTTTTATCTAAAGTATGATGCCAACTGCTTCCAGAATTTAGGGTAGTCATTAAACTTCACTGTCTACTTCCCAATCTGTAAATAAGAACTATAATCTGTCTAAATGGCCTCTAATATTTCTTCCAGGCTTAGCCTTGTTTGCTTCTAAAATTTTGTATGTAAAATTTATACATTCCAGATACAAAATAATGACTTTGGGAATATGAATTCATTTTATGCCCCCAGTGAGAGCAAACAGACAACATGAACAGAAGCATTTGTTGCTCTGCAGGATTCCTGACTGAGTGTAATATGCTAAGTATCATTTAATATTTTGATGTGAAAAATATTTCTAAATTTAAGCATGCTGTCTTTACTAAAATCATGGTTTCAGCTCAATGAGTTGTATTTAACTGATATTTATTGCATGATTATTATCTATCAAACATTGCCAACACTTGGTATATGCAATCTCATTTGTGACAACCTGATAAAGTACTTTTTCTATTTTACAGATCAAACAACAGAAGCAGAGGAATTATAACTAAGTTGATCCAGGAAATGGAATTTCTGAGTTGAAAGCCTAGGTTTCAAACATAGCAATCAGACACCAGGGTCTATGTATTTAACACCAAAGCAAAATTCCTATCTCTACCTTAATTTATTCTGATAAGCATGACCAGTGAGTAAAAAGCAAGTATGCAAAACTATTTCCACCAATTTTCATAGGAAGTATGATATATCCCATCTACTGTAAGATAGTCAAATAGTTTTGTAAATAGACTCCACCGATTTAGCAACAAAAACAAATAAATGTCAGCTAATTAAAAAGCAAGCTGGAAAACAAATATTTAAATATTTAAAATAGCTAAAGAAAATGGCATAAAGGTATACTACAGTCACCAAATGAATAAAAAGGACCAGGGAACGTATTTTGTGAGTTATATCACTGTGTTCAATTTGGAGAAATAGGATCCACTGTTATCTTGCATTCAATAAATAAAATCAGCACATAGAAATATTAATTTAAGAAGAAATAAAAGCCAGCCACAGCCTTTAGAAAGACATAAAACATACAACTAAATGGAGACTCAGAATACGATTTCATTTGCATTTCCTTTTTTGGCCACATATCCAAAGGGAAAAGTAGTAGACTTCTCTAAACATAGCACCTGTTTAGAAAGCATCTCATACACCACTATATTACTAGATATGTTGTGCTGAGTCCCAGTGAGTGTGTCTTTGCTTTAAGTACTAATATTTCAGTACAACCTACTGAGAGCATATTTATGTCATTGTTTCAGGGTTCAGACGTTATGCACTACATAAATAAGATAATTGTCTGAAAAGTGATATAGCTTTTTAATAACTGCTATAAGGAAAACGAGTTAACTATGCAGTGATTGGGTGACTTGGCAGCTAACATAGAGCCTCGTAATTTCCGAGGTTATCTCGCAATGACATGATAGATAACTATCTGCGTGAAATACAATGTCCCAGTTTTGCAATGTGCCAATTTGGCCGAGCAGAATTATCTGTTTCGTTTGTTTCTGGTTAAGATGATCTCCAAGAGTTATAGCTCACAAGAGTTGGTGCATAGAAAACAACAGAACTTGACACGCATGCCCACATACACACACACACACACACACACACACACACACACACACCTTTTCCCATGGGTTCAATCAAATACGAATCCAGCTACTTTTGTGAGTGGACTTTGTAGATGTACTCTTTATTTTTGCTGTTTTTATTTTTTCATATAAACAGGTCACTGCATTATAACATTGTATAAGATTCAGGTGTTCATTGCTGAGGATCAAAGTGTGGCTGGCTTCCTGGCTAGGTACACCAATTCCTCAAAACGATTTTCTTAAAATATGTATCTACTGATTCTGTGTCTTAGTTGAGTCCTGTTGCATACAGTAAACTGTAAATCCCAAGAGCACTGCTGGGAAAATTGTTGCATCCATTGTAACACACATACCAGAGAGGCAGCGGAATCTTAGAGTATCTGCTTTGATTTATTTTATGTCAAGGAGAAAGGGGGGGAAATATGCATGACTGATATTTCTAATACAGATTAGACCCCATACCTCATTCAGCTCCCAGGTGAGAGGGTCATTTGTCACTCCCAACACACGAGGTATCTGGAGAGAAAACGACAGAATTCTGTAGGTACAGGGACTGACGTGAAAGCCTCTTCATTTACTGTCAGAAAGTTGCAATACCTTGGCATTGTGGGTTCTTTAGGGACCATTAATAGGAACAGGCAACTGTGTGAAGGGTGGGGAAGGTCATCAGGTAGACAAGCCTGCTGAATTGATGAACTCAGGGAACTGAGGGTTTCTTGACCCCTTTCCTGAGAATGTATGCTTCTAGAAGCTATAGGTAGACATGTACATACAAATATGCATATACATTTTCAAATAGTGAATCTTCTGTTAAGTATGTATTTTTCTTGAAATACTACAAAGTCATTACAGTGAGTAATATATTTTTAACTGTTGTTTATTCAACACCAGCTAATTCTTACTAGTTTCTTTTTTGCTGAATATTTTCATAATATATACAATGTACAATACATTAATATGGTAATGCATGAAATAATCAAAAGGGAGTAAATAAAATGTTATAAATGCATGCCTAATACCAAAAGCTTTTGGCATAAATAGGAACATGAGTTCAACCTTCTAAGAAAGCAGCCTTGCTTATCCCTTTGAGATGCTAATAAAGTGTATTAAATGACTGAGTCCAAGCAGATACCTTCCGATATCCCTAGTAGTTTCAAGTGTCTTTAGTCCTTGAATCTTTCATTGCCCCTCTTTGCCTGTTAATGTTTTAAATCTGTGACCTGCTTCCTGTTAGAAAACCCTAGATATTTAATAAATGAACTTCTTATCTTGTTTCTAGCTTGTGGCCTCTGCAGTGATGGTTGTGTTTTCTTTGCACAGTAGCTACTTTAACCCTCTACGTGACAAACAATCAATCCCTCCTTGGAGTCTACCTCTTCACATACTGTGCCATCTGGAAGGCAGATGCCACCACTGTTCACATCACCAAGGGACCTGCAAGGAATAGAAAGTGTGTGATGCTCTTGACCATGGAGCCGCAGGCACCTGCGGACAATAAATCTATCTTGCTTAAGCCACTATAATTTGAGGTCTGCTGTGACATGTGATTTAACATAATCTTAACCACAGACATGAAAACATTTACATAAATTTTTGAATCTATGGAATATCACAACATCACATTATGGAAAATAACCTGTTTTGATAAGCCTTCCAGTACCAGAAACAGAATTGTTTCACTTTCTTATGACTAAACATGTTCAATTAAAACACCACGCATAGGTAGGTGCAACATAACTTATTATGTTAATAACGTAACTTATTAAAACTTTCTATTTGCTAAAAATCATCTTCTAGCTTTGGTTATTGTAAACCAAAGCTCCAATTAACATCCTTGCCTGAGTCTCTTTAGGACGCAGGAAAGCATTTCTCTAGCATCCACCTAGTGTAGTTGCTGAGAACAAAGGTGTGCAATTTCCATTACACATAGAAACTCCAAGCTGCCTTCCTAAATAGCTCCCTAGTTTATTCTTCCATCAGCAGTAGGCAATTTGTGAGTTGAAGAGATGTCTATCCATCAAGTTGGTCAATTTAAAAACTATCATTGCCTACTTAAAAATTCTCTTTCCAGACTAAAAGCTCCCTGTACCTTTTCTTTAGTATGTCACATAATTTTCAGGCCTTTATTGTCCCAGTAGCTCACATAAGGACATTAATATCTTTCAAACTGTGCCAAACCAAACTGTTCATCTAGAGCTGGCAAAGTTTTCTAGAAAGGTCCAGAGAGTAAATAACTTTGTCTGGGCTCGACCATGTCATTCATCATTGATCAACTCTCCCCCCTGTGAACTGGCAGCCCTAGACAATTCCTAAGCAAATCAATGTGTCTATGTTCTCAAAAAATCACTATTGACAGGACATGCAGTGTGTTTTGACCCATGGGCTATAGTTTGTTATAAACTGTGTTCTTACAATAATATACTTTGATCTGAAAAACCAGAGCTGACAGTTTATGAGGGAGTAGATGTTTTATAAAGGGAAATTAAATTTAATTTGGGACTCAAGTTAGAGCAGCCCACACCAAATGTTTATTAAATTAATAACTAAAAAAATTATGAAGTCTGTGAATAATTCCACACTTAAAGGAAAAGGGGTACATCTGAAAAACATCATTGAGGCCCCCCCAAAAAAATAGAGACCATCTTCCTCATGTTCTAACTGAGATGCAATAAATATATACAAAACCAGAATGAAAATGCATAGAAGAAAATTATGTTGAGATGAATACCATGATGAAAGTGAGCTATCTAAAGGTCTTAAATGCAGTAACAAAATATGAGTCTACTTTCAAACTCATATGGCACAGAATTGGGATGTATTTCATCATGTAATTTTGCATTATTTGACTACAAATGAGATTGATTCTTTGCGTTCTAATTGAGCATTTCTTTGTAGTTTGGAAAAGATTAGTATTTACTCACATGTGCTCAAATTGATTGTCTACAAAACCAAACACAAGACAAAGAAAAAAGCATCACTGTCTCATTGAATCAAAACCACTTATACGAATTCAGTAGGCTTTTACCCCCATTTTACAGATCATAAAACAAGAGCAGGAGGCACTGAAGTAGCGATACCTGTGTTACAAAGCAAGTCCATTACTTAGAGTACTCACTGTCAAAAAAAAATTGACTCAAAGCTCTTCGGTGCCATTAACAACCACTTTACATTCACTTACGCGTCCATGCATTTACAGATGATTCTCCTGTTTCCTGTCAATGATACTGGGGCTGCAGTTGTCTGAGGGTTTGGTTGGATCAGCGCCTTTTGTGTTGGAAACTTCCCTGGCTGTTCGCTTGAGAGGTTAGCTAGAGCTGTCAGCCAGGGAACCTCAGTTCTGCAAGTGGAGTCTGCAGGTGTTATGAGCATCTCACAGTACAGCGGTAGGATCTAAGAAGCCAAAGGTGTCTGACCCATCTGCACGCTGAACTTGACCATCTTTCACATTCTATTAACGTCATTCAAAACCAGTACAAATTCAAGGCGAGGCAAATAATGGCAAAGAGTTGCTGGCCCTCTTTGGAGATAACCATCACATGATCCCCAGTAACGAAGGAGTGAGAAATAAACCTAATTCAAGTAAAAGGTCCCTTGTCCTCTGCATCTCTTCCCCATGCATTGATTGAGAGCTCACACCCTGGCCACAAATTACAGGCCCGCAGTAATCTCCATGTAGCAAGCACAGAGAAGCAAAGCCTGGTTCTTGAAAGCCCCAGAGGAAGTTATATGCATCCCTTCTGTAGACAACATAATCGATAAAATCATAACAACACTCAGATGTGTGCAGGACTAGGGAATGCATGAAGCTTAGTCACTCAGCCTTTAGGTAGTTCATCATCTCTTCCTCCTCCATCCAAAATACCAACTTGGCTAATCATGTTAGGCACATCTTGTAAGACGAAAAGTTAAGAGTGGAACTAAAAGCTCTATAATTTTGAAACATATGTTCTTTTCATTCAACTGCAATAAAGAGAGGGTCTAATATAAAGACTATGAGAGGAAAACAAACCAAGTAAATAGAATTGTGCTATCTAGTTACCATAATGACAATGTATATTTGCTACTATGGAAAAATAAGTTGGCTTTGATGAAAATAGGAGTAACAAAAGATGAGGTTAGAGAAGTAAAAGGATACAAATAGCTCTATCTACAGGGAAGGAAAACCATCTTTGAGGGATTTTAGTGAAAGAACATGATAAGATTCTAGAAATATCAACTTGCCCATTCGATCCAACATAAAAAATAGACAATGGATCCTCAAACATACTTTGAATTCTATTCCTATAACAAAGCAATGTATTCAAAGAGTCTTCTCTCTTATATTGCATGAAAAGGATACAAATTACCTGTTTTTGATTAGTTAAGTCTTGTACATCATTGCTTTCAGAACCTCACTATGCCCATCCTTCCAGAGACATTTCTCCTACAGTGAGAACCTAGACCAACAAGGAGTTACTTGTACTAGTTTAGGTAGGGGGCATTCATGGAGGGCTGGACTAAGGAGTGACAGAGAAAATGTGAGAAGTCGTTCATTCCCAGGCAAGTGAGAAAGTGGAAGTCAACTCTGAAGCTTTCTCTCCGTGAAGCTCAAGTGTGATAATATCATGAAATCAGGTCACATTTCAGCATGAAAGCTTTAAGAGGAAATTAAGTTTTACCAATCTGAAATATAAATTGTGACATGCCATCAATATGGACTGTCCAAGAAAAGAGGTTATGGTTCTAGAAGACTGAGGACAAGAATAGCTGGCCTACTCTCCTAGGTTCTCTGGCACTATCTGCTGAGCTCGAATCAATACAGTTTCCACATCTAGGTGGTTTGTATGCTTGGGGTTTAAAATAGTACAGACAGTGCACAAACCCAAGTCCATGTGTTTATTCTTGCCTGGTGTAAGGAAATAAACTTACCAGAAATGAAAATAATAAAACTGCTTGACTCAGTGCTTGCCAGCTGACTAGTTTAACACTGTAGAACCCTCAGCACACTAATATCTGCACTGACCCCAGAAAGAAGACTATATAAAAACTCACACCTAACAAGCTATTTTTGCTACGACTGTTACTACTGTTACTTCACTTTTACTGGTTCTCTAAGAGACTACAGAACAGAAAAATCCTAGTGACTATATTAAATTAACTTTTTATATCCCCGAATCACAAATTCTTATAGCTTGATGCCCCAACTATTGCATACAAAGTAAAACTCAGCTGTGACCATAAAACTAAACTCTGTAAAGTTCCTATTAACTTTGAAGTTAATAAAAGTACATGAAATAATCCCCTACATGTAGTTATCTATTGATTTATATATTAATGAAAACTAAGCATTGCTTAGGAAAAGCAGACCTTCAAAAACATGAAAAGAAATACATTTCAGAGCACACGTCTGGAGTTCTGAAAATTCTAGCCCTTTACAACATGAAACTCAGAAATCCTTCAGAGACATAGACTTGTAGAATTCATCATTCTTTCTATCACAACTCCTTCTATCTCTTTTTTATCCTAATTTATAGCATTTGTCAAACCTAGATAGAATGAAAGTAATGTAAATAGGCAGCTATGGGCAGATTTGGTTGTAAAAATAGAAACTAAAGGCTGGGAGCAGTATCCAAATCGCATTTGCTTGGCAGTGATGTAGATGTTCAGACAGGACAAGCTTTCACTGGAAGGTATAGTTATAAATAAAAAATGTTCCCAAAGAGAGCACAAATGGCGTCTCTTCCTGTGGGCGCCCCCAGTTGAATTGAATCCTTTCTTCCTGTCTGATCATAAGACTTAAACTAAGTTTCCTGACTGCTAGTGGAGAGACATTTCAAGTCTTCATTAGACCCTGTCGCAGAACTGCTCACTATTAATATGAAGTGACACCTTTTATAAGTAGAGGAATTTTTGTGCAGTAGAGCTAGTAACATTGGGTACAAGGACTTGGGGATCATCAAGGCACCTTCTTTTTGCCCAGGACACAGTCTGTATCCCTCATCTCACACCTAATAAGACAACGGCTGTGCTCTGTGTTTACCCACATGGCAGCTCCCATCCATCACCACCCCCCTCCCCAGCAATAATGATTCAAAACCTCTTTTATTGGATTTAGATAAATGATCTATCAAGCAATTTTTAGGGACATCGTTGAGTGAAAGAGGTAGGACTCATATGAAAAAAGATAACAATGTCCTATTTCCAGAGAAAACCCTGTATGTTTTAAGAACTAAAATATCCCATTCCCTATATATTTTAAGAACTAAAAAATGTTGACAGAAGAAAGGAGAAGTGGTATCACCAGTTGGCAGCAGATGAAACCAGCAGTGTCAGAGGATGTGACCCAAGCCTCACACTGTCTGATAAACAATACACCCAACCAGCCTGGTGGAGATGAGGAAGTTGATTGAGAAATAGAGATGTGCTGTATCCAGGCTGGGTGCTCTGTGTGTGACCTGAAATGAGACTTCTCGACCCCAAAGCAGCCCTCCCTGACTTTCCAAGCGTACACCCCCTTTTTCTGAGCATTAAAATCTTACCTCCTTTCTTCAAGTACAGAATATTATACAAGTACTGGCATTTCTTCATTCCAGAAATATGGAATCATATATTAAATGTGATGTAGTGGAAACATTATACTGAGTGTGCTTTGCCCTTCTGAAAACTTCTTCAGAATCTACTGGACAATTAATGTGTCCTTCTAGGCAATGAAGGTGCTCATGGGATGACCTGCTATGCCACTGTGTTTTACCAGGAAGTAGATTGAATGGAAATTGTCTGTCTTCGATTTTACTTGGGAAGTCAACTCCCTAGATGTTGGTTTTCCTGCCACGTCGCTGCTAGAATTCCACTCTCACCAAAAACCAAAGCTGGTGTTACCACAACCCACTTTTTCTAACTGTATGTAATTTTACTGAGGTAATTTTGATGTGAATCTACAATAAGTTATATGATTTAAGGGAATAGGTTACACCTCTTCAGATGTAATCCACTCATCTGTCCTTTGGTGTTTACGTCATTTCTATGCCTTGGCTATTGTAAATAAGGCTGCAATGAACATAAGAATATATATATATATATATTTGAATGAATGCATTTGTATTCTTTGGGTCAATACTTAGTAATGGAATTGTTGGGTCATATGATAGATCTGATTTTAATATTTTGAGAAAACTCCATATTGTTTTCCATAGGGACTGGACCACTTTACATTCCCACCAGCAGTGTCTATGTTTCCTTTTTCTCCACACACTCAGAAACACTTACTGTTGCTGGTCTTTTTGACATAGGCCATTTTCAAAGGTGTTGAATGGCTTTGATTTTCATTTTCCCTGATAAGTGATACTGAATTGGAGGTGAGCTGCAAAGCTTGAGGAGCATGAATTAAGAGAATATAGGAAGTGCATTTGGGGATCATACGGAAAGATAAGAACTGGCAGCTAACATTGTTCTAGATCTTCCTCTGGACCTTGGTCATACATTCCTGACTGAGCAATCTAGATCTCATTTTCACAGAAACTAGAAACTTCCAAAGACTTTGGGAAGAAGGAAATTTCAGGATCAGAGAGGCCCTAAAGACAATAATAGATGCCTCTGAAAGTTTGGGCTATCAAAAGGTTATCTATGCAAAACTATATAAAAGTAGAAGAAATCATCTGAACACTGATTGATATTGCTCTACTTATAATAAAGTCACAAGAGTGACTTTCCCAATATGATTTCAGAAATTTAAACAGAGTATTTTTAAAAAGTTAATTTCTTAAATGTGGTGACTTAGCCACTAGAAAGGATATATTACATAACATATGTGCTTGTTTGCATTAGGAAAAAAGGGGAAGAGACTGTGGCTGTATTATAACAATACAAACTATGCTAAACCAGCATGATTAAAAAGTTAGTTATGTAAAAATGAGTTAATCAAACCAATTAGCCAAATACATGAAGCAACTGAGAAATTTTTGTGATTCAATGTTTTTTGTTTTTTGCAGCTGGAGATCAGGATTAGGAAGTCTCTTCAAACTCGTTATGTTGGAAATGAAACCAATTCTAAACAAATTCACTTCCAAGTTCCTACTTTAATCATTATATCATTAAACTTCCAAAAGAGTGATTTCAAAAAACATTTTCTAGCATATTTTTGTTATTCGGATGTTAACATGGTAGTTGATGGTAGTTAATTATACTTCAAAGACAATCCTTTTCTCAATAAAGCAAAATAAAGATTTTTGAACCTAATGGGGAAGAGGGAAACATTAGCTAGGACATAAAGATTAAGCAGACGTTATAAATAATAATAATAATAATGTCCGATTTCTTCAAAAAAGCATTTTGAAGGTTTCTCAGTAATCAGGAAATACTTTAATCATCAAGTCTTAACTAAATGATTTTACTGATACCCAATAAGACATTTAGTAGCAGGGTAGTAGAAAATTATATTTTTTTTCATTCAATTAATAACACTTCAAGCTTCTGCGACCTATTTTTAAATGTAAGCACAGCTGGTTATGTTCATGATAACACTAGAAATAAACTTAGTGGTATGTCAGCTCTCCTGGGTTATAAATATTGGCCTCTGCTATCTATATGGGAAGAAAAATTTTATTAAATCACTGGTCTTGAAGAAGACGGGGCTAAAATTCTACGCATTTCCCCCCTGAATTCCAGGAATAAATGTCAATCTTAACACAGGATTAAATTACAAAATTTTAAAGTTAGCAAAATTTTTTATATCGCCTCTCCCCTACTAGATTTTTCTTCCTTAGACAGTGAAAATGAATCATTAAGGGAAAATCCATATGTATCTCTTAAGGTCATTACTGAGCAGCTCCTGGGGGCATAGATGCCTCGGATTTGGGGAAAACGTTATGCAAAGTATCCAAGGATACATATGCATTCACACGTGGCCACATAAAAGGCATATAAATAGGCACTAAACCACATACTCAGAAATTTGAAGTCACGCTCAACTGAAATGGCCAAAAATGCAAAAAGCAGAGTGCTTCTTTATGAGTTCTTTTTAGAATAATGTTTGCAGCATTAACGGGATCTGTCACGCTAGGATTCTGATCAAAACAATCCCCAATGGACATCTTAATATGAAATCATGTGGACTCTAGGAGATTATTTAAGATGAATGAAGAGTGTTGAGAGCATTGTGTACATATCACTTAAGATATACTGCTATTGCTAATTATAAATAATATACAAAATTAATTCCAGCACAGTTCTGAAGTTATTGATCTCTTGCCCAAGGAGAATAAAACATCTCTTCCCATCTCAGAAGATCCTCTCCTTCCCCCAGTATTGGCCAATTTCTACATGCTTCACATCAAACTAATCACTTCCTGTATGAAACCAGTTTCTGACCCTGCAATGTATTCTATTTGTCTGACTTTGCTCAAAGTCCAGTTCTTAAAGTATATGCATTCCTCTTCAACCACCACTAGCTCTTGGTTTCTATTTCTGTTTCTCTAGATACAGCCTTTTTCTGATTCTAATTACCACAATTAGGAAATCTGTATAACACTAAAACCACAGGGGGTATGACAAGCCTGAGTTGCTTACTTGGGATGCAAGCATGTTTTGCTAATGCCTTCTGCTATGAGTGACTGTTAAAGGCGGGATTCTGTACTTTTTCATAACCTAAAAAATAATGAAAAGATAATGTTATCTTTTGGGGTTAACTTAAAATCTATCCAGTGTTCAAAAAAAATAATTTGTCTCCCCTCATTATGTCCTATCTCAAGTCATAGAAGTGACTAGAGTTAAGAGCTATACCTGAGTTGCTCGTTCAAATTAAATCCACTATATAGAGATTGCACGTTAATTTGTTTTCTTTGGAAAACATTTGAAAACACAGAAATTGTAATTGATAGAGAATATCATCATCTCTTTTATACAGAGTACCAATGTATATATATTGAGCAGCAATACACAAGCTAAAATTTGCAACATTATGAAGTTGATAATCTGTTTATGAAGATAAACAAAACCATGCAAAGATAAACATGAATACCAATCAAGGCGTACCAAGATTTATATCCACTTAGCACTTTACAAAAGGATCTTATATCTATCATCATATTTAATTCTCACATGCTGACCTTATAAAATAGGCAATTCCATAATACAGATGAAAAGACTAAGGGGTTAAAGAGGTGAAATTAGTTTTCAAAGACAATAAACAGCGAAATTGGAATTGTCTTTACACTTACTTCCTTGCTAATTACAGAGGTTTTCCCACTATGTTGTAGTCTAGTCATGAAATCTAAATGCTGACTACATGCTTTTATACATCAAAACAGGAAGTTCCAGAGAAGGAAACTGAGTTGGGAAAAAATAAAAGTACTAATTGCAAGAGCTTAAAGACCAAAGAGGGAAAGATGAAGCATGTCAAAGACCAGAAATGGCCAACAGCCTTCTAGAGGAAGGACACAGAGATCGTATGATGATATGGCCTTGGCCCAGAGGTCCAGTCCAGTACATCCTGAAGAAAACCAGCTCTATGTAAGAGATATTTGAGAACACTGGTGGGCTTCCTGGAGGAAGCTAGAATTCCAAAGAAATCATTACCCACAGCATGTACGCAGAATGCAGAAGGAATTAAAAGACACTGGGTGTAAAGAATGAGTGATACGAAGACTGGCAAACATACTGGCAAAGTTCAGCTCTTTGAAATGCAGAACACAGCAGAGAAATAGAAGGAATCTGGTTCCGAGTGTGAACATGCAAATAAATGGCCCAACGAAATGGCGCTGGCGTTTTTAGGATTACAATTTCAAGGGGCAAAAAGTCATTTTATGTTACGATAATCAGGAATAATTTTCAAGGCAAACATGGTCCTTGATGAACATCCTGAATAGCATTTTATAAACATGGAGAGAAGAGGTATGATAAGAAAGCAAATGTAGTGAGTTGGACTCCAAGAAAATAATCCCCAAGACAACGAGTTAGACACTTAGTAGAAATGTTGGGAGTCACGGGGCCTGGCCAAAGGTCCTAAGAGCCGAAGGCGAACCCATGTGGTGCGCAAAAGCAACAGCAAGACACGGCCCCCGAGGACAACACAACCATCGAAATGGGGTGAAGAACAAGTAAAGCATCAGAGGAAGCACAATTTCGAATTTCCGGTCAATTTAACCACTCACATCTCCAGAACCTGGCCATGTATTCCTGCCCCTGTCTTCAGGATCCTCATCCAAACTGATCCAGGGCAGCAAGGGGCACTAAAACCTGGCCAAGGACCCCAGCCAGCTAGTTTGTTGGTCACTGAATGATTCGCCTGGGGGCACAACTGCAAGACTACTCAGGTTTGGAGAACAACAGTGGGGTTTATTGGACAACAAGGAAAAACAGTGAGGCCACACGTAGTCACTTACTGCACCTGAAGCCGTGTCCAGTGTTTCAAAGTCCAAAGCACAAGGGTTTCCAATATTGGGTCTTCTCTCCACTGAGCCTGGAACACGTAACAGCCTCACTATAGGCCAGGATCTGACTCTCAAAGTCAGCAGAAAACACAACAGGAGATGCATCCGGAGCTGCCTAATTGGCCCAATGCAGCACCAGACCAGAGATACTCAAAACAGCAGCTGCAGCAGCTGAAAGACCCAACAAATAGCCCCACTCATGCAGCTCAGCTGGCGCCTGCTCGAGTCTGCGCCCTCCCTGCCAGGCTGTTAACAGCGGCGGCACCAGGAACAGTTTCCATTGCTCAGCTACCTGCAAAGCCGCCAAACTTTTCCTCCTGAGATTGGCTCCTGGAGGCCTCCGCCATCAGATGCCTGCAACAGCCTTCGGAAGACAGGTGGAGGCAGAAATCACTAACCCTGAATTGCTGCTGAAATCCCGAATACTGAATCCTGAACGTGGAAGGCTGGGGCTGCTTCTGCGGTCCCTTCTATTTCTTATCAACCTGCGCACCCACCCAGGCTTGGTTCACATTTTCCCTGGTGCTGCCCTCACCAGTACCCTCCTCCAGGGGGCAGCACCTGTAACAGTCTTTGGATTCAGCCACTGGTTTCAACACCATGAAGGTTCTAAGTTTAGGTGACTTGGAAACCCGAGTGCAGTTGGCCCACCTGGCTGGTCCGGCCCCCTGTTCTGCCTTCATCCCTCTCTCGCCACCCTCCACCCTGCACACCTGACGCTATAACTCCACATTTCCCCTTCCTCTAGGCGGGAGGGTCCTCTTCTCTTCTCTTGATGGCCCCTTGCAATCTTTTACTCCTTCTCTGTACCAAAACAAACAACATGCAGACAACTGTGATCTTTCAATACTCAGATTCCAGTATCATACCTCTATGTTAACACTCGCCGCGATGAGCATTACTTTTTTTTTTT
>NW_004567108.1:6750286-6754720 GCF_000260355.1 Condylura cristata | reverse complement strand
AAAAATGAGAGGGCACAAGCCAATAGCAATTCTGTTGAAAGGGTACTGCCAGGCACCTTAGATACAGCTTTACCCCAGTGAAGGGGCAGATGTCTGCAGCCACCGACTGACTCCCCTAAACTCACTCCCGATGCTGATCACAGACACTGCAGAGAAGTCTCACAATTCTGACTGGATACTCCCCTTGGTAGCCCACCTCAGAAGCCCACTAACACACGAAATATGTGATCTCTCTCCCAGAGATCAATTGTCTTTTGTTTCTCAAAAGCATTTCTTCTCTGACTAAAATCAGGTTTTTGCAGAAATTCACCCATTCTTTCTCTTGCATCCTAGTATGGTGATCTCCACTTGCAGCAAAGTGGAAACCACTTGATCACAGGAAGAGTCCCATGCAAGGACATGTGGGAGAGAAAAGCACAATGACTGACAGGTAACTGCAGAAGCAGTCTCTCTGTGGATGGAGATAGTATCTCCTTTTTCTGCTTCATGGGATTCTGTGATGGTCACAAGAAATAATGCTTGTAAATATGTAAGTGAAGACATATCTCAGGCAGGGGGTTGGTGATTCAAGAACAAAGTAAAAATCTTCGGGGGGGGGGCCTTGAAGGTGGAGGTTTGGATAAAGAATGGCATAGAGATTCTGTTGCTAAATCCTGTATTGTCATTCTTAGGTGCAATAAATGCTGGGAGTTATGTGCAAGACAGAAAAGGAAAATCTATATGCAGATTGGTCAGGCACTCAAACTATTTTGTATTCAAGAAAACTAACAAGCTCCAGAGAATGAATAGAAAATAGGTGGAAATTTTTATATATTTGCTTTTGCCACTTTGAGGCAGCAATCAGCTTTGTACACTTACATGTGATTTATCCAATATGTATTGTCTCATTATGGGGGGGAATTCCCCTCACCCCATCTGGGCTGTTCTGAGGCTGGTAAGATGAACAAAGCAATATCAGGCAGATCAGCAGAAGAAAAGGTTCGCATTTAATAGCATGTATGAAAATTTTACATTCATTGTAAAGAGTAGTCAAGAAGACCAGGGATGTTTATCCTGTGTTTAGAGTTCTGGGATATCATGCACCTCTTTGACCCCTGGGGACTTTACATGACAGATTAAAAGGGGTGATCTCATCCTTACTCTGACAGTAAAGAGCAGATTCTTAAAACGACAGCCACAGATAAAGCTACAGCTGGTAAGATTCCCCACCCCCACCACGCTGCACTCTTCCAGTCAGGAAAGGCACAACAGTGATTGCTTCCCTGACTGGGAAGATGGCAGAGGCTCTTGGGACAGGACAGTCTACTCTTCCATTAGGGAGAACAAAGGAGTAGGCAAGAACAAAAGCTCCCCAGCCTCAAGGGATGTCATTGCTCTTAGCTCAAAATAGCCCGCCTGTCAGAGCCGAGCATCTTAAGGAGACCAGCTTTAAGAATCTTAGGATGACCTGATTTGGGTCCTTTCAGTACCAATGTTTAAAACAATTCAGCAAAGGCCATGGGAATCCTAAAACAGATAATAACTTACACTTCCTTGAGGAGTTTATAATCTACAAAAGGAAGCAGAAAGTCGCCATGGTGACTGACATATGTTTACGGAAATAGAAAAAGAAGGAAAGAAGGGCCTATGAGTTGGTCAAAGAGACCATTTCTCCTAATGAGCTCTCTTTCTTAGAGGTTTGATCAACAGACCTACAGGAATAGAAACGGTTACAGTTCTCATCTTAAAAGACTTGTTCCGTTTCCAAAGGCCGGAGCTCACGGCCTCCTTGGTGGCCCAGGGGCAAAGTCTCAGCGCTATCAGATTCTTTCTCAGATTCTTTCTGTTGATTCAAAGTCTTTGGCTATTCAAGATGATCCGGTGAGGGAAAAATGGGGAAAAGATTGAAGATTTCCTAAATGGACTGTCACAAGATAATTTTAGAACTAGAACTGAAATGATGCTGTTTTCCAATTTGTGGGAATCAACCAGGTGCTGTAGCGTAGATTCCCGTCCGCCTGTGACTGCCCGCCTCCCTGTGTAGTAAAGCTGTGTCCGTATATCCATGCTCTGCACCCCAGACAATGTCTCAGTTCCCTGGGTGTGCCTCCTCCAGGCAGGCCTCCCCTTCCCACCAACAGGAATCTGTGGCACCAGCTTTCCCCCATGGCGAGAGCGACAGGACCCAGAGGCATGATGCCATACTACTGGGACAAGTCCGTCTCTCTGACGCTCCTCTCTGGAATCGGTCACTCCGCCTGTCCTGTGGGAGATGAATCAATGTGAATGACTGAGTTAGACCAAGCAGAACACTACCTAAGTTTCAGCCCCTGGTTTGCCACGACTGCCTGAACGCTGATAGCTTGCCATTTGTTAATCTCTAGAATGAGAGCACGCGGCTAGATCGTTGCTTTAGCAACTGTACTTCACCAAACTGCAGAATCAGAGGACAGACGTGGTAGAAGCAGAAAGGGTGAATTCAGAGGAGCAGGCCAGGAAGCCTGTTTCGTTTCTTTTATTTATTTTTATTATTGTATATATTATTCTTCATTTTTATAAATAGTATGCTTTATAACCTTGAGTGTAATCCTGTGAAATTCATATATTGAGCATCCGCCAAAGTGTTTGAAGAAAGGATTCTGTCCTTCAAAGTATGTATCAAGTGCCTTTCTGGTGGCAGGTTAAGTCTCAGCCCTATGAAGCTGTCCTCAGCCACTGCAGTATGAGTTTGATCCCCAGCCAGGGAGTGACCCACAGGGCAAAGCAAACCTCTCCTGTCTCCTCACTGCTCCCCTCAGCAGTATATTTCACTAAATCCACCTGTTCTGCCCACTCAGTCTCTGGTGAATCTTTTCACTGGTCCCTGCCCCACCACCCAGTTCTTATATGCATAAATAAATAAATATTTTTTTAAATAAATGAAACATGTATTCAGACTGCGTTTCTGGGGGTCCAGTGGACGTGTCTCTTTCTTCAACTACGTTAAGACAGAAAGACCCAGGGAAGCCACTTCACCTCTGACCACCTCCAACCTTTTATTCTATCCTCTACCCGTGGCACCGTCTTCACTACCACCAGGCCTCTCCCTCCACCCCTCCCTCCCTCCCTTACTAGTTGAGCTCTTCACTGCCAGAGCAACCACGGGCTCCAGGTCTATCAGAATCACTTGGCAGGTGGAGGTTGTCATCACTGAGCACCTGTCCTCACTGCCTTGTGTGGGCCTCTACTTCCCCAGGAGGATGTCGCTGTTAGGTGGGGTCCAGACACCCACCTCTTTTAAAGATGCAAGCCCATTGCTGAGCTGTACCATCTTCCAGAACATGCAGGAGACTCCAAGATGCAGGCACCACCACAGCGGGAGAGGCACCCAACCCAGGCACAGCCTTCGGGAGCTGTGGCCAGGGTCCTGCCAGTGCAGACGGCCATCCTCATGGCTTCCTGCAGAGCCTCTTCCTAAGAAGACAGGTAACCCCCAGCCTGAGCTCCGCAAGAAGGCGAGGCCCCCAGGCTGCCAGTCTCAAGCACTTGACGCATGGCACCTCCTGGGGAACCAGGCACCCCAAACCCCCCAGTGTTGAGACCCTTCTGCCTCAGCCTCTGCCTGCCTCTTCTTGCCACGAGGCAACTTTTTAACCAGCCTGAAACCTCTCCCAAGCCATGGGCAAAACAGAAATAAGGTGTTTTACAGAAAAAAAATTTATATCTATGGAAAAACACTCAGCTCCACACTCTCCAAGATACATTTACTTCCTGCAGTGCTTTGCAAGCAGATGTTTAAAGCTATTTCTCAGTAGCGGTGATGGATGTTTCTCTGAAACATCTGTGTCATTGTCTTCATTTGCCCTTTCTGGTCGGTGACACATCATTCATAAGTGATCCAAGTGAGACACAGAATCCATTATTATAAAAGGTAATTTTCCTTGAGAAAATTAACTAGGTTATCCAGGGGTTTAAGGGATGATTTTGACCTCATTAATATTAAATCAAATTAGCTAAAAAAAAAAAAGTAGTAGGAAATATTTAATGAGTTCATCAATATCTGTTTGATGTCTTGTGTGTTTGTTTTGGAAGCATCCTGAATGAATTTTAAAACCAGCGCCATCATGTATTCCTCTCTTCGACCCAGCGCCGTCCCTGTGACCCTTTAGTGGTGTCCAGTGTGTGTCATTCTGCATGTTGGCAAAGTCTTTTCCTTGACACAGTGGCCAGCAAAACTGCATCCAGCTGGTGCCCAAGATTACTTTCAAATCAACATGTGTTGGTGTTCAAATTTCATTCTTGTTGACTTTACAATGTAATATTCATAAATATATGTCTAAGACTCAAACCTCAACATTCCAATACATCTAATAAGTAAAAAAAGTATCTTTTATCTCTCTGCATTCATGTTCCATGGGTCTACAAAAAGAGTGAGTATTCAATAAGTTTTTTTAAACATAGATTTATTTATGCATA
>NW_004567108.1:6747017-6748056 GCF_000260355.1 Condylura cristata | reverse complement strand
CGCCTCGGGCCGCCTGCACGCAGATGACAACTCTCACCATGCACTTCAGCAATAACACTGCTGAAATATGAAATTACATCCACCCAACAACATACAGACAGTTATAGAATCTGGATTCAAGATTTCCCAGACTCACTGGTAACCAAGACGTCTTCAGTATGTAAGGACTAAATGAACCAAGGTACATCCCAACGTGTTACAAGCCCTAACCCCAAAGAGGGTCTTTGCCCTGTAGGGAAAGAACTCACTATGAGCACCAGGTCACTGGTCCGGCAAGGCTTTCCTGGAGAATCCATGCCAGCAGGGAACCAGCGCCTGCAAGGAGAAGTTAGGCTGCAGGGTGCTAGGAGATGCTTCCAGGGTAACAGAGCAGGAGGTGAGAACAGCCTCAGAGCTGGCTCCCCCGTGGGCTCCGCCCAGGCTTGTCACATGCCAGTCTGCTGCCAGTTCCTGTCCTTCCCCCTCCAGGATTCTGTCAAATAACCATCAGTTAGGATCTACTGTTTTGGTTTGGCTTTGGGTTTTTTTTTTCCAAACATGGCACCTTATGAGCAGTGGAGTGGCCAAATTGTCTGGACAGGGCTCAGCAGTTTCTGGTTTGGTCACCCATTCAAACACAAGTTAGGACGATACGTGCTGCCAGTTCGCAATTTCATTTACCCAGCCTGTCTAGAATGGGATATTACTCAGCACTAAAGAGAAATGAATTATCGAGTTTGGAAAAGACATGATTAACCCTTAAATGCGTAATATTGGCTCAAAAATCCATCTGACGTGGTTACACAGGGTTTAAATAATTCCACTTACAAAGACAGTATAAAAGATCATTAGTTAACCCCCTAGGGCTGAGGGGGTCAGATAGAGCAGAGTGGACTTCAAGAAGAGACATTAAAGGCATTGCAAATGTGTCCCTCCCTGGTGGCCCCTCCCTGGTGACACAACCGGCTAAAGCACAGGACTGCAAGCTCACTGCAGCTGCTTCCACTCCTTTGATCCCAGCCGGGAGGTGACCACAGGTTGCGGCAGACCTCTCCTGACC
>NW_004567108.1:6743772-6744982 GCF_000260355.1 Condylura cristata | reverse complement strand
CCCTTTGGGAAAATTTGCTTCCCTTGTGTTTATTCTTGTTCACTCCCAAGACAGTCCTCCCCACCCTGGATTTTTCCAAGTATGTGCAACCCGGTCTATCTTTGCTCTTCAGTCTAAATTGTTTTGCCCATGGGTTTCTGGAGTTTGTAGAGGGAACAGGATTATAAGAATATGATGGTGTCAACACAATGTTTGATTCCTGCCACAGCTTGGGACCTAGTGTAAAACTCACCAACACAGCATGGTCTAGCACTGGTCACTCTGCTAGTGTCCAGCAAATCCCCATAAACTGTTCCTCAAAGTGCACCTGGCTAACTTACTAGTTTACAGGCGTAAATCAGTGCCTTCTTCATAGTCAGGAACGGAGAGACACCTCAGCTGTCTGGCTCATTAAGTAGGTTTCCTTACCGAGGTCTCCGCGGCTGGATTAACATGTCCTGGGAGTCTCCATGGCCATGCCCACGCTCCCCATAATCCCATCAGGTGACATTAGTGAGGGGTTCACTATCAGCAGGAGGAGTTGGGCAGGGCCCGAAGCCCAGGGGGTTGGCACCATGCTGGTCTTTCAAGCTCTGTCTTCCTGAAGTTTCTGCAAGTCCATTTCATACCCACGCCAATATTCAGTGCAAAAGGAAGACGTGTGTAAAGCACTGCTGTGGACACTCGCCATGGCTAGTCACCCCAACCGATTGGTCAGCAAAGCGCTTGTTTCGGTGCCGTGAGAACCAGCGTGGGTTGGATGGTACGAAGACAGCGACACCTAAGCAAGCATGTTTCCAGTGGCCCCTCGGATGCAAGCACGTCCCAAGAGGGCATGTAGGAAGGTGTGGCTGTGCTGACGGCGGGCCAGCAGTTATATTAACACAACGGACTTGTCTCCTTGAGCTCCCCCACTTCTGCCTCACCAGCCGTGGTGGGCATAGAACTGAGCAACACCTCAGTTCTACACCAGGAGAGAAATGCCCTGAAGCCCACAGTCCAGTGCAGCACTCTCAGCTGCTGAGCCCACTCAGAAGCTGCCCCTCTGATCCTACCTGGCCGCCGGGAACAGCTTCCTGATCCTCCCTCGGCAAGAAGGCCAAGCAATACAAAGCGCATACCATAAGCAGAACGTTTAGAAAAGCTTTAGATTCATATCACAGAAAGTAGAAAAGTAGCATTTAGTCCTGCACCCCTTCCCTCCACCCCCAGGGGTAGCTTCCTCACAGCC
>NW_004567108.1:6709294-6743052 GCF_000260355.1 Condylura cristata | reverse complement strand
GATCTTTCGTATATGGACTGGAATCACCAGCGTGTCCACAAATGTGTAGGCTAAATTGTTGATCCTCTACAAGCATGCTAATACACGGGTTTTAGCAAACATGTGGCAATTTGTCCACGATAGATGACCTGATGTTTCGATCTTTCGTATATGGACTGGAATCACCAGCGTGTCCACAAATGTGTAGGCTAAATTGTTGATCCTCTACAAGCATGCTAATACACGGGTTTTAGCAAACATTCACACTGTCCAGCCTCCCCTAAGCAATGGAAGTGATATAGTCAGGACCTTAGGGGGTTCAGCTATTTCTCACTAATCTTTGAGTGGGTCTGGACTAGGAGTGTATCCAATGGGGTCAGTTTCACTCAATGACTTAAAGGTGGAAATCTATAAAAATGAAAGCAGTCACTTGAACCAAAAGGATTTCAATTTTATTTTTATTTTGGTGAAAGAAAAGAGTTTCAGATCACCTGTGGGACAAGCCTTACAGATGACATATCAATGCCTCCCTGCCCACCTACCCCTACCTCCAGTCTCCATATTCACCAAGGACGTTTCTGGTGGTTTAACTTAGCTCCACCCATATGCAGAAAACCAGAGTTCTAGCATCTTCCCTGTGCAGGGGGAAAGACAGGAAGCTTCCTGCATCCAACCAATACGGAAGAGCGAACAGCCTCAACATTCCCGAAGACGATCTCAACATGATGCCCTTAGAGGTGACCATGCAGACTCAAGGTCAACAGGAATCAAGGGGCACGGTCCCACTCCCAGCCCCCTTTGGAGTTTGGGGAAAGAAGTGGAAATTCTGAATCAACAATAACGACAACAGAGACAACCCAGAAATCTGCCCAGTTTCAGGGACCAGAAGGCAGGCGTTCCCTGGTGTGCTGGGCAGCAGAGCTCTGATGGAAGGAACTAGAAGAATAGCACCTTCTTGAAGTTGGTTCTGGGCAACTGGCCCTTGGCACGCAACCTGCGCACAGCCTCCCTCAGGTGCTTGGGCTTCAGGGGGGGCTGCTCCCCCCACTTCTCACACACGTCCAGCGCCGCCTCTACCACCTCCCCGACGAAGACCTTGGTGATGCCCGCCATGGCAATGACCGTGTTCTGGGCCACCCGGGAGCCGCAGGCGCCCTCCATCAGCCTCTTCACGGCCTCCCTGGGCAAGGCCGACCTGCGGTACAGCTCATAGCGGCTCAGCTGCTCCGGGCTCAGGGCTGCCACCAGCACCTTCATCCTGTCCATCTCGTCCTCGTCAGTGTTCACGGGTTGCTTCTCCGGCCTGCCATCCCTCTTCAGCCTTTTGGCTATAGGAGGACAGGAAGGGGAGTCACCTGCTTCCCCAGTCCTGAGCGCTGAGACACCAGGCCCTCGCCACTGGCGTCCCGAGATGCCCTCTCCGGTGCCCAGGCACGTGGCAGCAGCCGAGGCAGCAGGCCTGGTGCTGGGCACACCTATGACACCGTCTTCCTCTGCTGGCGACCTGCGGGCATTAGGCATCCTAGTGCAGCGGGAAGGTGGACAGACCTGAGGGTCAGATTTGCTGCCAGGTCCAAATGGCCTCACGCCAAAACACACAAACACAAGTGAGCTCCTCCACCACGCCCAGTCACTTGTGTTTGGAGACGAGTTACCACTGTAAGTGTAAGCACACCCAAAGTCCGCAAATTACGAGTAACCCACGACTGGCTGATGGGTGGTCTGTGGGTCAGAGATCTCGCTTCAGCTCCCTCCCGCCAAGTCAAAGCTCAGAGGTGGGGTCTGTGTGCCTTGTGGCAGTGCTGGCAGGCCCTTATATAGTGCTCAGCTGATGGGATTAACCCACCCTCTCAACCTCGTGGGCCCGCCCCGCCCTGCCCCCCTGGCTCCCAGTGGACATACGGTCCCCTGGGGTGTGGTGGTCCACCCAGTCGGCTCCACCCACATGAGGAGAGATACAGGGTCCTGTTCGTCAGGGTCCAGGCCAGGTGGGCCTCTGAGCATTCTATGGGCTGCATGGTCTCTGAGAGGGACTTCAGCAGTAATGTCAAAATAATGCATGCCTATAAGAGCTGCATTTTCAGCCTTCAAGATTTGCAAGTTATTCTGCAAATAATAACTTGAGTGATTATTCTGCAGGTCTTCCCTGCCCTACGAGCAGGCTCAAGGTTAACCAACTAGCAGGCTCAAGGACGCCAGGGCAAGCCGTGTGGTCAGATAGCTCAGGGTAGAAGGTGAGCCAGCTGACTGGAGTCAGCCTGCTGGTTCTTGTGGCTGAAGGCAGGTAGTAAATTAGCCCTGGGGATATTTATTTCATCTGTATGGTAAATGCCAGCCTCTCTACTTCTGTCTTCTACAATAACTTTCCTTTCAATTCTACTATCAAATAAGTTATATTTCAATTAACAACCAAAAAAAACCCCAAAAATGGCAACTCAGCACTGGTTGAAGCTAAACTGGAATTCAACCCCAAGTTTTTCAACAAGACTAGGAAAATTTAAATTACTTTTTTCATGCTAATTTCTTATCTAAAATTATTGAGGAAAATGTCATCATGTAGATTTGTATGTTAATATGCAAATTAACAAAAGCCAGCTGGGTGGAAAAACCTCCTCCCAAAAGTTCAATAGTGCTGCTGTGAATTGCAATGCAGAATGTATACCGGAGACTTCAAAACCAACGCACAAGCTAGATCAAGTAGAATAACAAGCAGGACAAACATCTTTACTACGACCTACAAAAATGACAGAGAAAACAGCTCATGATAAAAGCTACCAAATATGGTCCGTATAGTGGCAAAAAGATGAGACTGACTTAAAAATGTGAGAAGAATAGTGTATCCTGTGCTTCTCCAGCTGAGGCCAAGTGCAGTCACGCATCTTGGCTTATGGAAGTTTCGGGTGTTCATCGTTGAGCACCAACATGCTTATAGTCTGCATTAAAGTCGCTGCTAAACTGCAAATAACCCTGTGCCTCTGTATAAGTGGAGGGAAAACGTCAGCTCCTGACTCCACACAGCAAACCCGTCCAGATACTCCTGCATACATATACCAAGATGCCGATGGACAAAACCAAATTCACAGGCCAATCAATAGCAAAACAAACACCCATCAGTACAGATAATTTTACATTTGCATTCATCACAGGCGACAGGCAGGGCACCAAGCTCATGGTTGCTCTCAGCAGTTGCCAGAGATTTCACCACCAGTCAGAACAGCTTAGTGCTCAGCCTGAGAATGATCCACAGATCAAAGTGGAACTGCTCACAAACACCCCATGATTGTTTCATCTATTGCTCCTAAGCCCTAAGCAATGGCCAGCCAGCAAACTGTCTTTGTTGGGGGGCTTAGCTGCCCCCCCCTTTTTTTTTAACCATAGCAACCCTTACTACAGTAAACCACAGCAGTACCATTCTGGAGAAAAAGTGCTCAAATGTGGGCAATTATTGGCGCCAGCATCACTTCCTGGATGAAAACATAGAATGGGGTCACGAGATTTCCCAACAAAGATGTCTGGGTCCTCCTGACACAAAGAGTTAGATGCAACTTACGGGCTATTTAGTAAGTTTTACCACTGTTCATTTCTTCTGTCTATATCAAACCACAGCAAACTGCAGTTTTCTCTGGTGAACTGAACTTCCACCAGAGCCCACTGGATCTCTATGGGTCTGTGTGTGACGTTATTCACTGAAATAGATGCAATTAGAAACGTGCAAATGATTGCTTCACTTTTGATATTTGCATCTATCCTTATTTTAGCAATTGCTCTTCTCTCTTGACTGTAAACACCTCCCCCCCCCCCAAAAAATGGGTATTTTGAACAGGAAATTAATTTGATAGTCATAAAAGTTTAGGGTACAAAGGCCCTTGCTGCTAAATTTTGCAGTTGAGAGACCCAGGTAACACGAATCAGAATAAGGTCTGCACCTAGGTTCGTGGGCTCTGCATCGAAATCCCATTCTTCCACAGGGTGCTGCTCCTTTTGACAAGATCAACACCCATAAAAACTGCCGAGGATTGGTCAAAAGACATCGAGTGACTTCCCACGGGAGACTAAGCTTTTATTCTAGTTACTGGTATTGGCTTTTTATTTTAATCTATATTGATGAACAAAATTAAAAAGGATTCCAGTAGCTTTTGGAAATGTGCCTGTTTCTAAACACAAAGCAAGTCCATTTGTAGAGAGTTCTGGTTAGAGGTGCATTTCAATAACCAGGCACATGCAGAAACAGCATTGCTCGCGTGGATAACAGCCATCAGACCCCTTATAATGGGCTGGCCTGTACAAAGCTAGTTTAAAATAGTCAAAGGGGGCCCTCCCTGGTGGCGCAGCGGGTTAAAGCACTGCACTGAGAAACTAAAGCCACTTCCGCATGAGTTCGATCCCCGCCTGCCCCGGAGGTGACCACATGGCGTGGCAGACCTCTCCTGACCCGCCCGCTGCTCCCCTCAGCAGTGTACTTCATCGATCTGCCTGTTCTGCTTCCCGCTCTGTCTCTGGTGAATCCTCTCACCCTCCGTATCTCTGGCCTGTACCCCAGTTCTGTATGAATAGATAAATAAATCTTTAAAAAAAAAAAATAGTCAAAGGGCTCCCTGGTGGTGCAAAGGTTTAAGTCTCAGCACTGTGAAGCACAAGATCAATCCCCAGACAGGGAGCTGACCCACATGGTGCAGCGGAACTCTCCTGTCTCCCTGCTGCTCCCCTCAGCAGTGGATTTCAGTGGACCTGACTGTTCTGCTCCCCACTCTGTCTCTGGGGAATCCTCTCACCATCTTCCCTCGCACCTCTGGCCTAGACCCCAGTTCTTGTAAAATAAATAAATAAAATGAATCTTTAAAAAAAAAATAGTCAAGAAGTTTCTTTCATTGTTAATCATGAAGACATGACAATAATGAATACATAAAGCATTTTTTCCATTCTGTAAAGAAAAAAGTTAAATGAGTATGAACTTGACCTGCTTGCAGGATTTAGTATCACAGGAAATGTGGCATAACACATTGGCTTTCTACCTTAGCTGAACATTTGAAATTTCTGGGGAACTTTTAAAAATCTCAGTAGCCAGGCTACAATAAAGATCAGTTAGAAAAGAAAAATCTGTGTCATTAGAACCACGGCATTGGCATTTTAAGGTTCCCAAAGACATTCCTACCCAGATAAATTCAGGAATCATTGGGATAGTTAAAAAAACAAATTTTATTTCCACCTAGATGGCACTGGAGCTTGAGTCTGACCCTCACATTGCAGCAAGGAGGTTCTTATCATTCCATACTTCCATTTCCTCTGTAAAATAATGATGAAGAAAATGGGGTGTATTTGGTGTAATGAAAGGCGACTCCCTCTTGTAACTTCTTATGTAAGCCTGCTTTTCACTTTGTCAAGTTACAGCTCAATTTTCCTGTTTCAGCTATTCATATAACATGAATTGTTTCTGTCAGCAGAGCTCATTCTTGGCATGATTTTAGCATTCACTGGTTCCTAGAAATCGGGAGTGGATTTGTACAGTTATGAATGATTAAGGACATTCGCAACGCAAAGAATAAAGAGAGACTTCTTAACATTTCGTCTTCCACTTCTATCTATTTTGTTTCTCTTTTCCTCTTCTCCACGCCCAGAAAGGATAGCAGTTAGACAGGGAATCACCTGTCAAAACAAAAATTGTGCTTTACTGACCTGGCTTGGGTATATGGGGTCAGGTTGGACACTGAAATTTATAATGCATATAGCTCTGATCATTAATTTAGGAGAAAGAGACAAAGTTAGTGGCTCTCTGTACCAAGGGCAACTCTAGAATCCTCCCCTCCCATCACTTTCTGGAAACTTTCTCTTTGCTTTGCCTATAGTCCTTGCTGTTATTAATACTGCCTCTTTATTCCCTGGGTGCTACAATGGGATTAATCACCAAAATTAAATTAAATTAAATCAAAAAAGTAACAGTCTTCTATTTCTAAAGTCTTGTCTTGAGTCCTTTCAAGAATTATTTTACATGACTGTATCTAGTCTGGTCAAGAAAAAAAAAAATCTTCTTGTCCCTGGGAATAATTTGAAACTTAAACTCATTTTCTACTCAAAATAATCACTGCTGCAATTTCGAGAGCATTTCTGAATCTTTGCTTATTCTCTCCTACCCACATTTACCCCATGCTGTGTTTCCTTGCACACCCAAACACGTCCTCACATTGTGTTTAGAACAGAACAAAACGAAAATAGTCTTTTGAAAGAACACAATAGCCAGCCCAACAAACCACAAGTCACAAATAGGAGAGGAGGAGAAACTTTAGACTTTATTTCTGTCTAGCAACTTGAGTCAGTGTCCACCCCTTCCCCTCAAAAAAACAGTCGTTAGTCTGGAATTTTTAGAATTCTATTACCTACTAAAATTGTCCCAAATAGTAGGTGTCTAGTAAGCTACCAAATTAATTTATTTTCATCCAGTTAAGGGGTTTTAACCAACATTTACATCACCATACCATCAATCACAACTTTTAGGTCCTTCTGGTGGCACAAGGGGTTAAGTCTCAGCACTATGAAGCTGTCCACAGCCACTGCAGCATGAGTTCAATCCCTGGCCAGGAGCTGACCCTCAGGGCACAGCAGACCGCTCCTGTCTCACCCACGGCTCCCCTCAGCAGTGTATTTCAGTAGATCTGCCTGTTCTGCAACCTACTGTGGCTCAGGTGAATCCTCTCACCCATCTCCTACCTCTATACCTGTGGCTTACTCCCCAGCTCTGGTATGCATAAATTAATTAATTAATTAACTTCATGCGAACTGTCCACTTGGCCATTATCAGTGACCACAAACTCACTTAAATATTTTAATGACAAGCCATCACCTCAGGGTTGTATGATCCTCTCTTACATCCCTCCATTGTCGTCTATGTTGAGGTTGAATTTACCTCAACATTCACTATTTTTAATTCATATTAAAGAGTTGACTCTTCACTGTAAAGTCAAAGTTAGCAACCAAAGATGATTTATGCTATATGAAACACTGTGAAATGTGGCAGATATTTAGTTAGCATTTATCAATGAATGAACTGATGAATAAATTAACTAGCAAATGCTCCAACTTTCATTGCTAAGGACTGAGGTTTGGAGAACTCACACCTTTTACTTTAATGTTATCTTTTCTATATAGGAAAGTTGCTTTACGACACTGTATATGATTTAGGGGTATAAGTTCATGCCTCATTGCACATATGTTACCACATCACACCCCACCAAAGAATCCAAAATCCTCCTCGATAGCCTGCTAGCCCCCTCCCTTCCCTTCTCCTCAGTCCCACCCTCTGATGGTTTCATTTCTGCAGTCAGATTTCTAAGACTTGTGTTTTAGTTTAGTCTTAGTTTCTTCATTTTCTACATATGAGTGACATCATCAAGTGTTTGTCTTTCTTTCCTGACTTATTTCTCTCAGCATCATGCCTTCCAGGACCATTCATGCTGTTGCAAGTGGCGAGACAGCACCATATTTTTTTTTTATAGCCAAGTAAGATTTCGCCGGGTAGACATATACACCACATCTTCTTAACCCTCTCCTCTCATTGTTTCCAAATGTGACTTGTAAATAGTGCCTCAATGATCACAGATGTGCGTGGAGCCCTTCTAATTAGCAGTCTTGGGCTGATACATAAGAGCGGAATTGCTGCATCATAGGGTGTAATTGTTGGGAGTGACCAAAGAGTTACTGACAAGAACTGAATTAGGGTGGTAATGAATTGAGCCTTGCAGCCAAGCTTGATAAGGTGGTAATAAGCTGACCTTGCATCCAGGATGGGACTAGCTGAAGGTGATAATGAACTGGGCCTCACATCAAGGACACAGTGATGAGTCACCCCTTTGAAATCTGAGCTTAGGACCTATGTAGGAGACCCTTCCACCTTATTGAGTTGGCAGTAGCTGCAGACCCCACTCTAGGGGCTCCGTCTCAGCTGCTGCCCTGGAGCAATACATCTGCTTGCTCCGCCTTTCTGCCTACTGTCTTGCGGGCAGTCACTGAAGTTGGGACCAAACAGTGATCTATAATGCAAATTAGCAAGGGTGATTCTCAAAAAGATCCCCACTCCAAGCATGGGGTACCTCAAAAGTTGACCCGTTCTTAAAACCAAAACCCACCAGCTGCCCCATTAAGTCAATTATTTTTATTTTATCTTATATTGCTGTTTCACCACATCTGATATCTAGGAAGTCATGAGCCATGTAATAATATTCTCCAAGAAAGGTTATGATAGATGTCTGTGAGTAGAGCAGGCCCCCTGAGAATCTCACTCCTGAAATTCTGATTATTGGTAACTTTTTGTAGTATGTGATTTTTGAAAAAGGCACAGCAATTGCTCCACACTTAATGCTGAAGGGTAGGTGGCAAGTTGATTAAAGTTTTTCTCGACTTCACTTTGATCACCCACTTCATAACAAAAGATGGGCGTGACTGTGAAAATGGCTTGGGAAATGCAGGCAGACAGCTGGGCATGGGTCACTGGTCTTGAAGTGTGCCTACCTGAGCACTTCCAGAGGCCCAAGAGGAGAGAGAGAGAGAGAATGCAGGCTAATCAGAGCGACCGGCATTACTTTACATGTTAGAGTTGCTTTGTATTTTCTCCTTCCAATGAGAGGTAGCAGGTTGAGAGGGGAACGGTGTAAACTTCCTTGACAACTGACTTTGGGCTTTCGATTTTATTGTTTTCCTGACTCTGAAATGTTTCTCCCTTTTTAACAAATGCAGACAAATAATTGATCTTCATCCAAATGTTTTGAAATAATGTTTGCCTTCCGAATGGATGAGAGAAGCGAGAAAATAACTTGTTTGATACATCAGAAGTCATTTGACAAATGGAACAATGTTTTCTCAATTCATTGCTTCAGCTCTGTTTCATGTTTGGGACAGGAACATGCAGCCAGTGGCTTGTCCTTTGTGTCTAGCTATCACTATGAGGAAGTTGCTTTGTGAGTTTTGTTCTCGTTGCAGTCCTTGAAAGATTTCAAGACAAAATGACCCATGTGATTGATTTAATACTGCCCACACACATGCACTCTTCAAAATTCATCCTTGGATTTTTGAGAGTCAAAAGTACAGAGT
Source organism: Condylura cristata (assembly GCF_000260355.1). Classification (NCBI taxonomy): domain Eukaryota; kingdom Metazoa; phylum Chordata; class Mammalia; order Eulipotyphla; family Talpidae; genus Condylura; species Condylura cristata. The sequence continues at coordinate 6,733,995 of NW_004567108.1, read as the reverse complement.
CAGATGAAAAATGCTTGAAAAAGGCTTCCCCGGAAAACATATCAATCATTGAGAGAAGGAAAAACTCTAAAATCCAACATCATAATTAATATGAACATGTAAGTAGACATTTTATATATAACTCATCGCTTGATTATACAAATATCATTTTTCATTGCTTCAATGATTAGTTTGTACATTCTAGTATGCTAATACCTGTCATCTTTTCCTGTATGTGATTTTTTTTCTGTAAGACAATCTTTATATGTTTCTAATTCCCACTACTTATCCCATTTATATGAGGTCATGAGTATATTATTCATCTTTCTGCTCCAAGGGTTATGGAGGAGGAGGAAGACCAGACAGAGGAACTCTAAAACAGCAAACATAAATCAAAGCACAGACTTGTGGGGAAAAGTCTAATATTAATGCTTAATATGACTGCAAAAGGAAATAAAATTGGAAGCTAACAAAACAACCTCAGCAGGAATTATTCCTGAAGTGTCCCAGTGTAAAGATGTTTTACCTATCACGAAAATACTTTTAGATTCAAAGGGGTATAGGATTCCTTCGGGGGTGATGAAAATGTATTCTCACTTATGATGTTGGTATTATAGGTTTAACTGCCAATACTCATAACTCTATGCATTTTAAAGGATGCATTCTATTACACATAAACAATGCCTCCATAAATTGACTACAAAGTCAAAAATAAATCGTTTATTTAAAGTACTTAGGTAAGGTAAAGTGTACTGAAAATAAATCATCTGTGAATAACTGTCAGCTTTCATATTTCCACAAAATCATTCTTTTGAATGTTTTTTTATACTCCAGGATTTCTCAGAAACACTTTTCAAATTATGATCTATAATAACATGAAGAATCACAGGCGAACATCCCTTTGAACTCACAAGAAGTTGAATGCTACAATTTTTCCTTTTGTTATTCAGTCTACAACTTAGTTTTACCCCATTAATGCTGGAAAAATTGAACCAATTTGTATTTTACAGCTAATGTCGAGTCTGTAGGTTGGGTAAGAATCAGACGCATGGTAATTGTCAAGAACTATGGAAGATCTGAGATTTCACCTTCCTTGCAAGTTACAAATTAGCTGGCAAAGCCTCATGGCTACTAGTTGGAGAACTTAGACCCCTGAAAAGAGACAAAGAACAGTTCGGTAGTCACAGCCAGAGCAGTGGCCAGAGTATCAATTCCCCAGGCTCCATTTTTTAAAATATGCCAGTGGGCCAAGTGACATCTGCCTGGGTGGGGGATAGCAGAGATCCCTCAATTTACAGAGGCCAAGTCCTTTCTAATGAGCCATAAGCTGCCTGACCTCACTTCCTGTTCTGTCCTAACATGCCCGTGATGAGACAGTGCAGAATGAAGGGTGATCCATTTCTCAGATCAAGACAAGCAGAAATGCTGATTCGTGGAGCATTATCTTCCAACCATAAAAATTTGGTTGCTGGAGGAATCAACTTGTTCAAGGTCACTATAACACTTTTAATATTTATTATTAACCCCTGGTTCTCCCAAGTCCAATCCTATATAAACAATTTTATAGAGAAGCATATATTTTTGTGTTCAATTTGAGTCAGAATACCAAATACAACACCCCAACCTTTATAGTAATCATCAGAAAACAGATGTGGCAAAAACTGGCCTCGAGGTGTGGAAGCACAAGAAATAGCCTTGGGAATCAACTGTGTAATCGATGGCAATGGCTCAATGGTTTCAAACAGGGAGTTGGTGGCCCATGTCATCCATCTCTTATTCATCAGAGTAATAATAGTCTGCAAACCCACTGCTCACTCACAAAGAACACTTCATCTAATGTTAAAGGACCTGAAATTGGGAAGTCTTGTTTGACTTCCAGCGTACTGGTATTTAGAAATAACATGCCCATGTGCTCTATTTCAAAAGAATTATGCCACCTTCTCCTCCCACCCCCATGATAACTGAGCTCCGAATTCTGTACATCACCCCACGGAAACCTCCTTTCTCAACTGGTATCAGCTGCCCACCCCCTTTATTTCGCTTGTACCATATCTGCTCGTGAGCAGAGACCAACCCTTTTATCTGAGTATCAACAGCACTTCCCACAATGGCAGACACATAATAGCTATACAATAACATGTTGTGGAATGAATATCTACTGTTTTCAACATCAAAAAAACAATGAACAAAGAAAAGGGGGAAAGGTAGATTTTGTTGGCAATCATGGGTTCTCCTACAGTGACTTCAAACAGTTCAATATCTTCAGGTTCATTCCAACTCCTCTCCTCCAGAGAAAGGATATTTATTTATTTATTTATTTATTTATTTATTCCAGCTGTGGGCTTCTGGATTTTGCCTGGATGTTGCAGATCCCTGTGAAACAGCGCGAATTCTCAGAGTACTTTTTCACAGACCAAGCCTGCTCTCCTCTCTTCCTTTCTCCTCTCGAAAACTACCAACCCTTCCCCCTGGAATTATACCATCATCCCTTCTTCACTGCAAGCCTGGCTCTGAAAATGGATATAGTTCTCCATCTTCCCCTCCCTTCCAATACACAAATCATTTCTGTCTAAATAGTTTCTACTAATCATTTTGGAAAATCAGGTTGATGAAAATCATGAACATTAAGGAATTAAAACTCAGGCCCTCCCCGATGGCACAAAAGGTTAAAGTGCAGCACTATGAAGCTGTCTGCAGCCACTGTAACATGAGTTTGATCCTGGGCCAGGAAGCTGACCCACATGGCAGAGCAGACCTCTCCTGTCTCCCCACTGTTCCCCTCAGCAGTGGATCTGCCTGTTCTGCTCCCCGTTCTGTCTCTGGTGAATCCTCTCACCACTACCTGCACCTCCGGCCTGTACCCCAATTTCCATATGCGTAAATAAAAAAAAAATCTTTAAAAAAAATAAACACCAACTGTTGGAGCAGAGCTTTCTAGAACACTCTTTCCCCTGCATCAGAAACTAGAGCTAAACTCAGCTGGGATTGTGGCCCTAACTGAATAGACTTCTGGGCCCTATGCCTTACTTAGGTTAAAGCCTGCTCAGGTCCTGAGAACATGGGGTGTCTCGATACATCAATTGCCCAATTCACAAATCGGGAGTCCCTAGGAGCTCGGACCTCAGCAGTCATTTCTCCCAGAATGTGGGATATCCAAGGTAATTGATTCATCAGTGCCAGAAAGCTCTTCCATTCCTGTCCCCTTAGAAGAAAAAAAATTGGTAAAATTTGGAAAAGAAGAGGTGATATTTTGTCTGAACTCCTTCAGGCATATTCCTGAATGTAACTCTCATAAGTAGACTTATTCAGCAAGGATAATTCTGTTATGTATGAAGAAGCTCCAGGCCCTTCTAGCTTTCAAACCAACACTCTGTCTCTGCACTTGGCTCAACTGAGTCAAGTTTTCAGGAAGACAGCTGAGAGACATTTTTTTCCCTCCACATTTGATCTGAGGCCATAACTTCCTCTCAATAGTCGACCATTCATTCTTACCTTTTTGCTCTTCTTGCTGGATGCTGCTCGTTAGATGAAGCCACCGAGTCACCCCTGAAATATCTTGAAAAACAATGGCCCCAGTTGGTGTTTGATAGATTTCCTTCCCATAGTGCTCTTTAAATTCACTTTCAGTGTTTTAGGCCAATGCTTTTAGTTGCTATCTTATTTTCCACAAAGCAGAGTTTTCTGACATGTCTGCTTGAGTCTTTATCAACACAGTAAAGTGGGAAATGGAGGATAATTTTCTAGCCACCTCCCACTACCCCAGTGAAGACTTTTAGCCTTTAGCATCAAAAACAAGCAAAGAGAATAGCATCACAGCTAGCCATTTCCAGCACTTTCATCTTCTCCTCTCCCTTAATGAATCTACCTAAAGAACACATCGTGCCGTCTGCTAGAGATGTCACTGTTCAGAAGGGAAGCTTAAAATAGGTAAGAAATGAATTCAATGACCTCCATTTCCTCACCTATTTGGTAAATTGTAGATTTCGGAAACTGGAAGCATACTTTAGAGTTCAAACAAGCTTGGCAGTAAATTGTCCCCGGGCTCATAAAAATGTGCACACAGGACTTTGTAGTCACCAAATTAAGTAACTTAAGTGAAGTGAAACTCGAATAGAGCTGATGCCCACTTGCTGGGGGGAGCCCCGGTTCCAGAGCTGCCTGCAACGTCTGGCTTCCGCTGGCAGTGAGCACCTGTAATAGTGGGAGTAGGCGGGCAAGGGAGGTTTCCGATTGGCCTTTTACTTTTAAGATACCTTTACACTCGAGTTTGACTGCTTTAATGAAAGGTGTATGTTTGGGTTGGACAGCACAGGGTTTACCAAGACTGTAGCCCACAGCTTCTCCTTTGTATGTACCAAGGAAGGGTGGGAGGGAAAAAGGCACAACAAAGATAGGACCACAGAGAACAGAACTGCAGACTCTGTAAGAAAAGAAAAAGCAGGCCCTCCCTGGTGGCACAGCGGGTTAAAGCACAGCACTGAGAAGCTTAAGCCACTTCCGCATGAGTTCGATTCCTGCCTGCCCCGGAGGTGACCACATGGCGCGGCAGACCTCTCCTGACCCGCCCGCTGCTCCCCTCAGCAGTGTACTTCGTCGATCTGCCTGTTCTGCTCCCCACTCTGTCTCTGGGAAGCCTCTCACCCTCCGCATCTCTGGCCTGTACCCCAGTTCTGTATGAATAAATAAATAAATCTTTAAAAAAAAAGAAAAGAAAAAGCAAACATGAGGGTCCAAGCAGGCTGGAAGTCACAGGGAATCAGAGGAAATTAGCTTAAGCATATACTAGTTGTTCAGTGTATCTCCCTTAACAGTAAACATTAAGTGACTGTCACAAGATCTCCCCTCACCCCCAAACAGGTCAGGGAAGGATCTAAACAGATGAAAGACTTCAACAAAAAAGCACTCTAAAAAGCATTAAACAGGGTGATTTGGTGATGGGAAACCCAAGGGGGTTGCTACTGAGATGGAAAAATGCACAAAAATATGTAAAAATAAACTATTATTTAAAAAAGCATTCAACATCGTAATTTTAAATTATGATTAGAAAACAAATCAGTGGTTTAATAAGTAACTTCTCATAAATAGACTACAGCTCATCCAAAAGGAATAACGTCAATCTATGTCTAGCTAGATGTTATGGAGACAGAGACAGAGAGAGAGACATCAAACACCCATGGCTAAATTGGAGAAGAGATTTGTAGATTGTATAGTGAACATTTTTCCCTATTTAAGAAGTTAATGAAGAAACAGGAACTGACAAAAACAAGTACAAATCACAATATCATGCTTAATTAAGGTCCTCTCTTTTAATTTAGTGAAATTAGTATGGCTTCCTCCCATGAAGCAAGTTATTTGACAGAATCTAATTTCCTTGGAGAGGAGGACTTTTAAAACATTTACCAGTATATCCTGTGGGTCTAACAAGAGGTCATTTGCTTAACAATTGAGTGGCTGAATAACAACAGGAGAGGTGAGTTACTGGGCAGAAAGGCAGAAAACTTCAGGGCACAGTCTGGCCTAGGTCACTGGAGTGTGGGTCTGGACGTCCCCTCTCCCTCTATTTGTGACTTCATGGATGAGTGGAAATGGTGGAAGGTACATGACAATCCCTCCTCCGTTCCATACGAGCCAAGGTAGACACATCATGTCCACTCACATGGGGCCTTGAGTGGGCGGCCCAGGAGTCAGGGAGAGGTGGGCAATAATAGCCAGTGGGTGCTTCTGAATTACTGTTTGATCCAGAAGATATTTTTTTCAGAACTCTAAAAGGTTGGCATCTTATTGCTTACTTCATCATTTAACTCCTCCTAAGTATTCAACCTGAACTATCAATCATGAAAGAATAAAAGGGAGGATGGGATCTTGGGTGAGAGTCTCTTTATATAACAACTGCCTTGGAAAAGAAAACAAAGTTAAAAGAAAACAACATTGAAATACCCTAATAACATTCACATTTATTCAAGAGCTAGTTTAAAGAGAGTAAATGCAGGTGTAGAGACCCAGCATTCCTTCATTATTGTTCTCTTTTGATCTTTTCACTGCTCCCACTTTATTTTAGTAATGATTCCAAAGCCTTGTTCTACTTCTCCCACTTTAATAAAGGTTCATTAGTGGATTAGGAGAGATTTGATACCGAGCCCAGTGGAGTCAGCAGAGAAAAGTTCCAAACAGCTACTCAGCGCATTTTGAAAAGTTTCAAGCGAGCCACCTGGAAAAGAGCCACCAATAAAATGTGGTTGTACTTGTGTGGAGGCCACTGGACTGACGAACCATCTCCACTTCTGATGGAGGAGAAGGGGAAGAACAACCGCTGAAATGAACAGCACAAAGTGTTTGTGTTCAGCTGGAGGCCATGAAATGAACAGCGTGGCACATGCTGTGAAGATGAAGCTCAGCAGGTAGAAGCCACAGCGGACCTGCTACTCCGGATTCACACTCAGCCCTCTGATGGCCACAGAGTGGACCCCATGGCCACATGTCACACCAGGATGCCTCACCTACAGAGACCTGTTACCGAGAGGAACGAGGAGTGAATTGTTGACTTCTTCCTTCTCTCCCAATTTCTACAATCATCTCTCAGATTACTTCCAAAAATGGAGAACGCCCGGGTAGTGTAGGGATTAAGTCTCAGCGCTATCATTTCTGCCACCTGAGTTCAATCCCTGGCCAGGATGCTGACCCACATGGCACAGCAGATCCCTCTTGTCTCCCCGCAGCTCCCCGCAGCAGTGGATTTCAGTAGATCCAGCATTCTGCTCCCCACTATGTCTCTGGTGAATCCTCTCACCTCTTGTACCTCTGGCCTGCACCCCAGTTCTTGTATAGATAGGTAGATAGATGATAGAAGATAGATAGATAGATATTTAGAAAATAAATAAAATTATTTCCCAAAATGGTGACATCTTTCAATGTATAGGTATAAATACTACCACTTCTACTAATATCACCAAAAATAAGTATAAAGACTCTATGGATTTTTCAGGAACTTCATTGCTATGAACTCATTTCATATTCAAAACAAACCAATTGCCCACCATAGGTCAAAGCTCCTTCTCTCTGGATTGCTCTTTGAGTGAGGGTTTAGTTTACAGGGAGATTTTCCTTTTCGATTAGTTTTCTGAAATTAGTTGAGTGTTTATGATGCGCTGATGTGTTTCAAGATGCTACTCTTGCTTATTGAAGTAATGTCGCATTATAAGATGTAGGTTTCAACTGTTCCTTATGGAGAGTCAGAATGTAAATATACTTCATTAAGATCACCACTACAAGGTCAAATCAATGTAATAATTTATGAAAACGTCCCTAAAGTTGCACATGTGGAAACTGAAGTCTGAAGGGCTAAGCAACAGGGAGCTTAGTGGTGGAGTTGGGCTGGAGACACAAAGCACATATCCAAAGGTACATTTGAACTCTCAGATTCTCCAAAACATAAAATAATTCAGCATCATCTAGGAAAAAGAGAAAACAAGAGACTTCTTTATTTACACTAACTGCACTGGCAAATAATGTTATTCATCTACAAAGGAAAAAAAATGCTTTTTCACTCGCCTGCTTTCTAGCATATTCTGTTCCCCTGAACCTATCAAAAGTAACAACGTTCATCCAGGCAGTAAGTTACAGGTGGGCTCTGTTCACACTGACATGGGTAATTTAGAATTTTCGGGACCCCCAAACCCTCAGACCTGGACAGAACATGAAAGAAACTGCCTGAACCAAAGCAGTCCAAAGAAAAGTCAGCAGAACTTCCTGTTGTCTGCACTGGGAAAGGGGAGGTGTCAGGCTTTGCAGGATATGCTCATCTATGCATGCAATGTTTCACTTTCCATTTGCACCCCAAAGTGCAAATGACCAGGAGCAGGTGTCCCTAAACTAAGTAGCTCAGTGTTACCTTAGCAGGGTTAAGCAGGACTAGCGCGAGGGGGTGTCTGGTTGTACATAATTCTGGGAACAAACACACATAATAGAAATTTGATTCTACAAAACTATACCTCTGGGACAGGATCACTTTTCAGTCTCACAACCTCTAATCACCTATGTAATTCATGTTTTTAGAATGTAATTATGGGCTAATATCACATTTACACAAACCTTCACAGAGGCAGTAATGTGGGCATAAATCAATTGCAGCAGCCTGAAAAATTCGGACATCTTGTCATAGTTAACCATTACCTCTGCTACCGATATTTTCACCTGGTTAGAAAATGTACTTTACCTAGCTCCTCCAGGGTTAACAGCCTAAACCCAAAATTTGATGAACCATCCCATCCACTCCACTTTCATTTTTTCATCAGGGGCTCTCCAAACTTAACCTGAGAATTTTATCTCAGAAAAGATATGCGTCATGGTAGTATTCAAATAAATGTAGAAATATTTTGACATCAATAACCAACCTTTGGTGGAATATTTTAGTTGGCAAAGTACTACCTCATGTCATATTCTTACAATATTCCAAACAGCCTGAAAACTCAGGCTGTGTGATTAGCCACATTTTATCAACTTACAAATATTGTGATATTAAGGGAGAGGGTAGCCGGGTTGCTGGTCACCCCCCCCTCCCCACCTGCCAGGAGAGATTTGAAATTCAAACCCTCGTTTTCTAAAGCTGAAATATTGAGCAAAACTAAAAAAAAAAAAGAAAGAAAGGAAAAAAAACTACTTCAAGTGGCTCTGTCTATATTAACACAAATTTTATGACTCAAAAAAAATCCAGAAAATGTTCCAAGGGTACCCCATAATTATTCCCTGGAGATTTTCAATAAACCCAAGACTACTATAGCTTACTCTCATGTGAAAGACAAAGAGCAAAGGCATACTAGAAATGAAAACCAAAGGAGCTATTTTTATTGTTCACTGTACAAAAAGCAAGAGCAGGAAAAATGCGGAAGATCGAATGACAAAGAACTTTCTAAATCTGTCACTTTGTAACACATTGCCAAATTCTTGGTGCCTTTGCCCCAGAAGCTTAAATTATACATCCTGCTACGGTTTCATTGTCTCTCTGTCCTTTCTCTTTCTGTACCCTGCACCCCATGCCCTCCTAGGAGAATCACAGCCTTACTGATTAACACAGGTATAATTCACAAAAGTCTCGAGTACTCTTCTGTACCTACCTTTGACCTGTTTTATTTTTCTTCCACTCATAGCCATGTCCTAGGGGTGCACTGGGGAGATGCAGATGTACTCACAAAGCCCACCCAAGTTCCTTCCCTCCACGCCTGCATTTCAAACCACCTGTGAAGCAATTGTGGGCGGCTGGTCACATCTTCCAAATCATATGTCACTTCTGAAGTTGCATTAGCTGACTGGGATTCGGCATTTGTTGCCTAGATAAGAGTCAGTATAATGTGTACTTTGAAGGGCACCAAACCCACTCAGGAGCTGAGAAGCTGCAGGGCCCGAGGAGAAACAGCAGCAAAGGAATCAAGCCAACTGAGCCAGCCACAGGAGGGAGATCCATTTCCGGGGTCTGTGTGCTTTTCTCACCCGCAGAAGCAGGGGGCACTCCGACATTGCCACCCTGGGCCAACAAATCACAGCCCAGGCCAACCTCATCGCACACTGGGGGTGGCCAGCGCAATCCCACCATCCCCAAATGAAACCTCCAGTGCTCTGAGCCATCTGCAGAAGGGATGTTAAGGGGAAGGATGTCCTAAAGGAACTCTGCAGAGTCTTGTGGACTCTGCCCCCTACTCCAGCTTTCTGGACTCCACCCCCTACTCCAGGGACTGGAAACTACAACTCCCAGCAGCACCAGGGAGAGAACTGCGAGGACCCAGGGCAGAGCTAAGCAGGCATAAATATATAGAGAGTGGTTTTCCAACTGTCGCTCCGGAGAGGTAAAGGCTCTCTCTGGAGCAACAGTTTGTGACCAGAGCTCCAAGTTAGCAGCTGGTAAGATATTTCAGTTACTTTGTATCCCTCTCTTTCCCTAGGTTGTTCCTTTTCCTTTCCCCTTTTTGTAAACAAACCCATTTTGTGTGTGTCTGCAGAAAATTACATTTTGAGCACCGGTGCGGCCCCACAGACAGGCAGCCCGAGTTCACTCAGGGCTACCCTGTAACAGGGACACAGCAGATCCACCACACCCCGAGGGCATCTCCACACCTGCGGCTGCCTGGCATGATGGCCGGGCTGAACCAGCATCAGAATGACCTAGAAGGTTTGCTAAAATGCACGTTTCTGTGTCTTGCCCCAGCCTCCAGGTCTCGGGTGTGGCTGGTGCCTCTGCAGTTGTGCTGCTGAGGCCACTGGACCAGGGACCCCTGAGAACCACAGGAATAAGCAGTTTAGAGAGTCCTGTGTCCCACTAATCTGTAAAGCAGCAATGAGCATGCCGTGCACTGTGAAGACAGAGGTAGCTGCTGTTGCGGGCTCTGTGCAAGGGTGGTGCTCTCTGTCCTCTCCTCCAGACAGGACATCACGCTTCTCCCTCCCCGAGAGTGTGCAGGGGCTGCTGACAGGGGCAGGCAGACAGTAAATAAAGGTGAAGCGTCCCTCATCCCTCAAAGACTGGGGTTCTATTCACACTCCCAGTTTAGACAAAACATTCAGGCCTCGTGGAGGGTGAGAGTGAGGACACCCCTAGGGCCATGGGGGTGCAGAGGCGGAAGGAAGGCGGGAGTGGGCTCCAGCAGCCTGCCTGCTTTGTGTGTGCCCCAGGGACGGACGCTGGCCTCGCTGCAGCTGGCCGTCCATCTGTCTGGTCGCGGGGATCACAGACAGGGTACAACAAAGAACAGCCCGGAGTGCTTCTGTGCTGATGTGTTTTTTTCCCACCAGCCCCTGAGGATTGGCAGAGATTATAAGCAGAAAATATTAGACCTCCCGCTTCAGTTCTACAGCAAGGAATACAAGGAGAAAGGGGTTTTATGGGAACAATAACTGTACATGAACTTGAACTCTGAGCTCACTGCAAGTTCACTGTCTTCCAGTGTTTGTCCTTTGTCTGTTTCCCTTCTAATTCAGTTTAATGTTTAGAGTTCAGGAAAGAAAAAAATTGGGAATAGTTGTGATTTGTATTGTTTTTCTATCACTTTTTAATGTAATATTTTGTATCCAATATTCTGTTTGGTAGCTAGTGATTTGGGGAAGTAAAAATACATGTGCTTACCATACTCCTAGAACAATTATGCAGTATAATATAATAACTTATTTAACTGGGATCAGTCGTCTATGTGAAATTTGACTTAGGAGAGCATGCCTGGTAACCATATTTGAATTTACAGAGAATGATGTTTCTATGTCTGTAAAAGAGGCTCAATTCAATATTTAAGATAAGCAGGAGCTTTCAGATGAGTATTTATGAATATAGGATTTTTTTGACAGAGCAAGGTTGAGATGATTAATTGGATTAATGAGGGCAATCCAATTTCTTTTTTCCGTTTTGTTGCCTTAGAGTATATCTATTCATCTCACCACCCAGTGGAGGAAAGGCCAACTTTAAATGTGCTCTAATATAGTCTTATTCTAGTGCGTGTCTTGTATTTGGACAAAGTGGCATTGCAGAAATAAAAGAGCCAGGCCATAGGTCAAGTTCCAGGCCTGACACCCTGACGCAGGCGACACGCAGGGGTGTGTCAGCAACAGGGTTTCCACCCCCAGCTCAGTGCTGTTCCCTGACGGGAGCTCTCCCCCATCCTAGGGAGAGGTACGTCATCAGTGAACACCTAGGTCTGAACCGCCTATTCACATAAGGTTCTTCCCTGGAGAAGAACAAGCTGGGGTGGGGTCATGGTGAGCTAGGGAACACCCTAGAAACTATCCCCCCAAGTCCTGAGGGCAGAAAAACCACAGGGTTTTATTACCATTTCCTGAGTTTGCCAGGTCGCAAGCTGTAACCGTGATGGCGCCTTACAGAATGTCCTTGATCCCTCAAGGGAAGAATCTGGGGTTCTGATCTGCCCTGAGGAGAGGTAAAAAGCAGGCACATGCTGTTACCATCTCCATGGGGGGGGACTCACAAGAAATAAAGGTGCAGGCAGCCGCATGAGAGGGCCTGAGTCACCTCCTGAGGACAGAAAGCGCGGTGCGAATTCAGCTCTGAACTGGTCAGCTCTGTCTTCTAAGGCTGGTTTCTGACCTCAGTCCTCGCAGAAGATGGAGCTGGAGGGAGTTTGTATGAGCCTCAGTGAATTCCTTCTCACCCGCAATCAGCCAGGAACCCAAGATAGAGCCAGCGTCGCTGGCCTCCAGGGCAGCTGGGGGCGAGAGGTCAGGGAGAATGCACATATAAAGTAAGTCAACGTTTTCTAAAGTCTCACTGCTTCTTCCAGATCTCTCACCCAGAAACCACCTCAGCATGGGTCCTCTGTCCCTCCTGGCGCTTGGCAAGAAGCAGGGCCTCTGAGCCGTCTCTTACTTTTTCCAACAGCTCCATCAGCTCAGTCACAGATAGCACCTAGCAGCCGGCTGCAGGTATGTAAATCATCCCTCCCTCTTACTAAGCAAATCCTTTCTTTCACATGATCTCCAAGAAGCCAATACAAAACAGAATTCGATTTTGAAGAGGTGATGGGTGGGGAGCGTGGGTACTTGAGAAGCAGGGCAGAGAGGGCAGAGAGAACTGGGAATATTTTGGACACAGTCCAAATTTCTGTCCTATTTCAGTCTGACTAGGCTGCAGTTTCACCCCACAGAGGGAGAGGGAAAGAAGACCAAGGCCTATAGCCGGTGCTGAGACCCTCTTGTCCTGGCTGAGAGGGTAGCTGGAATGGAGCCTGCCACGAGCAGACACCCTCGTCTGGAGGCATGGCGTGGGGCCAGGACTGCCCTCTGCTGCTGCCTCACTGCAGATTTCTAGAAGGGGTGCTGTGTGTCTGCCAGCTGGAGGTTTCATTAGCTCTAGGACAGAATCCCCTCCACACCCGGAATCCCATTCATGCCACGTCTCAGAGGAAAAATTGCATGAGGAGGATATGTTATAGGCATGCTTGTTAATTGTCATGTTTTAGTTATGGAAGTCGCTGTTGTTATTAAATTCTTATTTCCTTTATACAATCTCCTATTCCAGGGTTGAAAGAGGAAGTTCAAAATAGTTGCACCAATTATATATGTATGATTTAATTATTTTTTCTCTTTAAATTTTTTTTTTTTGAGGTCATATGGATTTGCAGCCCTCTGCCCCTATATGTTTTCAGGGTCTAGGTTTACCCTCTATAGATGAATTTCATCACACCGCTATGACCAGATCATCTTCCACCGTAGTCCTTTGAGCCCCCGTCACCACAATTGCCCCCACCCTCTCTCCCTCTCCCCTCCGGGAGCCTCAGTTCTGCAGTCAGCTGGCCTGGTTTATCTGTTCCCTCATTTTGTTTATTATATTCCACACGAGTGGCATTTTCTGGTATTTGTCCTTCTGATTTAGTTTGCTTAACTCTCTCCCATACTCCTTAGCCCGGATATTCTAGAACAGGCTTCCTGGTGTTTCACATCTTTCACCTCGAAACCAGACATCTAGGTAGTGTGGCCTGATGGTCCTGAGTGCCCAGGGAACTAGAGAGCTGTGCTTTGGTTGACCCTAGTCTGACAGAGACCTGTGATGGTTTTGTTAGTCTGTGGATTGTCCTGGCTCTCAACCCAAGGGATTGTTCTACTTCATAGATGTTCCCCCACCTCTGCATACATTATTGAAATAAACTGGGCTTACCTTGTCCCATGTTGCAAACACTCACGACACTGTTGTGTCCCAACCCCTCTCTCCCTCCCCTGGTATGCTTTCAGAATTCTTTACTCTCCTTAAGTTGACTATAGGATTTTTTCCCTCCACTGCTGAGCAACCTGCTCAAATTGCTGGAAGCTTTGATGAGTGATTTATCTCTAAAGCACACTTTCACCAAATATGCTCAGTATTCCACAGTGAACTCTGGAGAGCTCACGTAGCTTTACTCTAGCACAAGATAACTAGAACAATTGGATCGTGGATTTAGTTGGCATTATATCAGAACAGACTTGCTTCTTCATCTAGAATAAAAATAGGACTATTGCACTAATCGACTCAAAGTCAAGAAAATGTGTTCATTTCCTACATTAGCTAGGATCCTCTTGCTTCATGTGAACTCAAGACAGCTATTCATAGGATAATAAGTTTCAGACAAGGGCAAATCATTATAAAAATCCCTCATCCAGTATTCATTTATATTCTTGCCTATTTTAGTCTAATAGAATCATCTAACTTTGAATTTTATTCTTCTTTCAGCATACTCCTACGAATTTTTTCTTAATATTTATAGACAATAAAAAATATTAAGAACTGACTAGTACTGTTTACTGGATGTTGTGCAAACAATGCTAACTGAGACCTTTTAACTTATACTCCAATGTAAGTTCCACAAAAGGAAGAGCTTTATTACAGCTCCTTCCACCCACGGATGAGAAATATCACTCGGACTAAAAAATCATCATCCTCTTTCCCAGGAGGGATAAGTCACCACTTACTGAACAACCAATTACTGGAGAGTCATTTTGGTGAGAAATTCAGACTCTCTTCCCCTAAATTTTCACATAATTGAAAGTTATGTGCGCAGAGGCGACAGCTCACCCACACCCAGCCCCTGACCCCTCCAAGGTCACAGAACATAGGGAAGGAGACTTCACTAAGTCCCCAAGCCACATCTCCCCACCTGGAGGTAGAAACTCCTGGTGATGCTCACATTATCCAGCTCTCCCCACTTCCTCTGGCAGTCCTCACACCCATGGCCATGGTGAAAGTTGGATATCTGGTCACCCATTTTCCTTCTCTTCCTTAGTCCTAAAAGCACAGAGAATCACATCCGGGTCTACAGACCGATGGTGCTCTTCTGCCAGTTCTCAGTGCCACATCCTTGCTCTCTTCAGTCCAGAGACACTTACCACTGAACCCATCCCCCACTGCCCCCCTCTGGTAGCCTCCAATGTGCATTCAAATTTCTACCAGAGAAACCTGTTTTTCCTTCTTTGATTTCCACCTGCTCAATTCTGTAACTGGTCTTCAAAGCTTGTCACACCCACCTACCACATCTAGGTCCTCTGCTCTTCCTCCTGCTTCCAGATCATTCTTTACATAATTCCAGCATGCATTACCCAAGCCAGTGACTATTCTGCTCACGTTTGTAAGTGCAACTCGTGAGTCATATTGAGTCACCGGAAGTGTGTTTGGGCTCGTATGTTTTCCACAAAATGTAGAGAAACCGGAAAAATGGTAATAATTCCAGGTTTACATTGCTCCTACTGCAGCTTCATATTGATTTGCTAGTACCTTTGGCCATTATTCCCCCTACATAGCAATAACATTTTGTTCTCTTACTAAAGTCAAGCACAGGGTGATAGACAATATCTAGAACCTGGATGAGGGACCATCAAGTGAGGCTTTCATACAAAAAGAAAAAAGGAAAATGTAAGTCTTCCCATAAACTTTAAAAATCATCTGACATAAGTATTTTGTTTCTTAAGGTCGTTTTGCAGAGTATGAAGAGTTAAAGTTTTTGTTATCAACTGAATTATTTAAAATAAGAAATTTGAGCATAGTTCCATTCTCAGAGAGGAAGCAACAAACCAGCAAAACAGATCTGGAGAATTTATTATATGATAATATAACCCAAAAAATGCATTTTTTAATTTATTAATCTCATCAATCACAAATTAAATAGATATGGCACACAAACATAATCACTGTCAGGGAGGCATCTGGAGGTAACAGAATTTAGCAAGTAGGGATAATGCGTGGGGTACTTTCTTTCTTAGTCCTTTGTAATCACCACCAGCACCCCGACAGCCTAAGGGTTAGAGGTGTAACTCAATCTGGGCCACTAATTGTGGAACCCTCAGCTAGTCAGTTAACCTCTCTGGCTCTCAGTTTCCTCATGAGAAGAGATAAGTGATTTTTCCAAACAACTTGTTAATGGACAGAACTCCCTTTTTTTTCCCCCAGAGGAAATCTTGCTGGAAAACCCAAGATAGAAAATCTAAGCCATAACAGCTCTGAAAAGGTAAAATAAAGATGCATCTGTTCTCTTCTCCCTCCACACACACCCAAGAACTCTGAGACAGAACAGGATGATTTTGTGGGTCGTTCCCAATACTTCTAGGTGTTCTGCGAGTGTGATGAAATTGGGGCAGGGCTGCTAAGCTGAACAGCCACTTTGACCCAAGTAGAAAATAACTCTTGATTCCTAGTTCTGATTCAAAAGTGGAACAGAGGATTTGTTCTGAAGGCCTGGGAAGAATCTGTCCCCATCTCCGTGATTATGATGTTGACGCCCTAAAAGGGATTTCTGACCAGTCACTTACCTGCCTGCGCCAGCACTTACTAGTCAGCTCCCCAAACCTCCACCATCTCTCCATCTCTCGAGGCTCTAGGCATACTTCTTGGTTTTAGCTCATCCCTGGGCCCCACTGTCTCCCCCGAACCTCAAATTTCTCAGCCCGACAATAAGGACAACCTTAAAACAAATGATCTGAAATCTCGGCCTCCTACCCACCTTGCTTCATTAAAACAACGCCAGGCTTTGCTTTTCCTCTCACCCACCGTCAGAGATCCAGTGCAGATGTTACTTAATTTTCTTCACTCTCAGTCCTTAAGACAAAGTGAGAAAGTGCTTTCAAAACCAGTGCTAAAATTGGCTCATTTTTAACTCTTTGGGGAAAAAAGAGAGAACATCTCGTTTGACTGCTTCTCAAACTGATTTCAAAATTTGCAAAAAGGAGTTCCCACAGATCTTCTGTGATTAGAAAACTCAACATACCCACAGATTCTTCAGCATCCGCAGCCCAGTCCGTCACTGATGCCATAGAGATCCCTATTATTCTCCCACCCTGGGACTTACTTGTAAAAGCTCAGCACACCCATAAAAAATGTCAGAAGGTGAGCAATGGCCTCCCTCCAAGCTCGAGGAATGAGGATTCGCATGACTTTATCTGTCTGCTGTCTAAATATTTGCCAGCTACTCTGACATTATGGGCACCCAGCACAGGCCTCGGAGGCTGTATTTAAAAGTGAGAAGACAATTCATTCATTCCAGGGGGTCCTAGGTGGCCTCCATCCAGCCCCTCTGCAATGAGATTGGTCTCCTCCAACTTTCTTTTCCTGCTCCTTCAAAACCAGCTTGGGAAGCTCAGCAATCCCTGCTTCCAGGGGGCCAGTCACGAAGGCCACTGAATGCCAGGAGGCTCATGGGGGTTGCTGCCTGCTGGGCTGAGATGATGAAATAGCAGACTCGACTCAGGACTTCCACCTTGGGCAGACCCCTGGAGGGAGCATGCAGGGCCTGGAGGAAGGGGCTGCTTATCAATAATACATGAGCACAGAAAGCCCCAGAAGTGTGTGCTAAAAGCCAGCTCTGAATGGGGAGTCAGGGAAATAGGCTTCGTCCTGTGGTGAAGTACAGCTGATAGAACAGTTTTGCTCTCCATTCTGTCTCTGGTGAATTCTCTCACCACCCCCCACCTCTGGTCTGTACCCCAGTACTTATATGCATAAATAAATACATCTTTATAAAAAAAAAGAAAGCTACCAAAAACAGAAACAATAGGCACTTTTGGGGATGAACTAGAATTTTTACTCAAAAAGTGAAAAACTTTAATATGAAATATAAGTGAATTCAGCTAAATATACATACCCCCCAACCCCGGACAATTCCTCTGCTCTCCTACCGAGAAGCCCTCAATTACACACACAGCGATCCTCACAGTCTGTTCTCCAGACCATCCGTGTTCATCCTCCACAGTTAGGGAACCCCAGTTTCTCTTCCCCTGGTGCTTCTTCCTCTCAAGAAGGAACAGCCGAGGGTGACGGCAGCCTGTTTCTTCCACCATAACCCTCAAGTTGACAAAACTGTAGGTCACAACAGTGTGTTGAAAATAAACAAGTTTCAAGTCTTCATTTGCTTATTCAAATGTCCAAGCTGCCATCCTGGGAAATATTAGTTTCAATCACACTGAAATTAAACTTTACAGTAGGGGAAGGGGGAGGTTCATCTGTTGATACAAGTTGTTCATTTCCACATTTCAGTTCCTGTAAATGCTAAATAGACACCATCATATCTAGTCTGCCTAAGTTCCCTAGATTATTATCAGAGATGCCTAAGACATAAGTTGAACTATTCTGAAGAAGTGTCTGTGAGTGATAATACCATTTAAGGAGTTGATTTTCAAATTCATTCAATGACTATAATCACCTACCACCATTTTTTCCACTCTCTAACCCATCACTTAAGAACTTTGGTATTTCATGGAAAATGAAGATATGCTGGTCTTTAAGTGAGTTGAGATACATTTGCCAAAGGTCAGTGGATGTCAGGCAGAGCTGTATGAAGCTACCACCACCCTAACCCAGTGGGGCTGCAGGGCTCCATGGATTTCTGGCGAATGTAGTCCTGGCTATTCAAGTCCTGACATGGGCTTGATTCAGATGGAAAAATGCACAACCTTTTCTGTTCAGTGTTAAATGAACAGCCAGCCACATGCCTTTCCAGCCTGGATGGTAATGCTGCTCACCTATTTTGACCTCGCCTATGGTAAGGTAAGTTCAAAACATGATGAACCTGGGTAACCAGAGGAGACCAGTTAAAGGGTCCTCACACACTTAAACTGCAAGACATGACTCAAAAGAAGACAGAGGGGGAGGTAAATCAATAACAATATTTTTTACAGAAAGAGAAAGAAAATGGAGAGAGTAATTATAGTAAAGATGTGACCAAATCCTCTCTGTCCTACCCCAGTTAGTATCCTCTGAGCAGAGAGCAAGGTGCAAGCCAAAGCCACATAGAGCAAGCTGGTGGCTTCACAAGTGACACCCCTCCTCACCAGTGGTTTAGCTCCTGCAGTTCAACTCCTGAAGTCCCAGCAGTTCAAAGTAACAGACCCATCTTATTCCCCATGAGGAGGTAGAGTTTGGAAAACCCCACCTTATACCATCAAGTTGGCTATGAGTGCCACCCACTGGCATGGAGATTGCTGCTCATTGTCCCTCTTACAAGTTGAATGCTTCACCATTTGTTCAACCATTTGGAAGCTAGCAGTAATTTGACTGCCAAAGTCAAGACTGGTTTGCCATCACAATGGTGTCAGTTGATAGAAAGCTGTCAGATTTTGAAAGAGATTTTGGAAGGCAAGACCTTATGCATGCCAGAAACGAAACCAACTTCCATATGAGCCGCACCATGGAGCAATCCTAAGTGAACATTAACAAGTATCAGTTGTGAGGGGCTTATCATAAACGAGAAATTGCAGATTCCTTCTAGAACCTATGGCTAAGATAAAACCTTATAGCCAACCAACCTTTGAATCACAAAAACTGGGTTGCTCAGTTCAACTTCGGTTACCTACAGAATTGTTTGCTTGATGTACTCTAATAAGATACCAGAAATTAAATAGCTAAAACAACAGAAATTTCTGTTTTCACTGTTCTGGAGACTGGAAGCACAAGACTAATGTGTCGGCAACTTGGTTCCTTCTGAGGGCTGAGAGAAAATGTTTCGTCCATGCTTCTTGCCTAAATAGTGGTGTCTGTTGGCGGTATTTGGTGATCTGTAGTAGCCGTGGCCTAACACAGTCTTACTCATCACCAGACATGTTCCCTATGTCTGCATCTCTGAACAAATTGCCCCTTTTTACAAGAACACTCGTCATATAGGCTTACCCTATTGAGCTCATCTTACTAAATTTCATCTGCAAAGCCTATTTCTGAATTAGGTCACATTCTGAAGATCTGCGGGGCAGAGCTTCAATATATGACGTTGTCAGGGAGACAAGTGAACCCTTAAAATCTGCTCTAGGAATAGAGGCCAAGGTCCAGGAGTGGAGGCACTGATGCAGTTACAACAGAAACCTATTTGTCAGCTTGGTGGTAGAAGAAGACACGGAGGCAACTTAGATACAAATGCGTAGCTATGTGGAGTCTGTCATCGTCTAACTTTGGCTGTAACCATTGTGTTAATCCTTTCCGATTTTGAAAATTCAGCTTCATCTCATTTGAAGATGAAAATATATTCAAAAGAAGGTGCAAATCTCACTCTACTTACTTGCATCATTAAACTTGCATAGGTCAACAAGGTTGAGTGTTTTTGTGCATTGAACACAAGCTCTTCACACAGGACAGACACAGGAATAAAGAATTTGCACTAAGATCTTTGTATATAGTGTTTTCTTTCTTTGCCTACACAAATGTCAGGGCCACAGAGTACAGAAGCCTTAGATAAAGTCATTATCAAAATACGACTTCAATTCCACATGATATTTGTAGACCCATCCTTCTCTAGAAGGTGGAGCTTCATGCCCCCCCTCTATTAAGTGTGGGCTACAGAGTGATTCACTTCCCAAAATAGGAGAAATGATTACCTCACAGTGCAAAAACCTGCTAAGCATGATCTTAACTAAGTGACCAATGAACATCACATGAGCGTCATGATACTGTATGATGAAAGGGCACTTCTTCTCTGCGGTTTTCTGACACCAAACTGAGAATCAAGTCTAATCATGAGGAAAGCATCAGACAAACCCAAATTGAGGAATGTTCTGTAAAATATCAGACCAGTATGCTCAAAACTGTCACGATGAAGTAAAGCAAAGAAAGCCTGAGAAACTGAGACCTAGCAACTCAATGCAGTGAGGTATCCTGGCTTCTAAAACAGAGAAGGGACATTAGGGCAAGACAGAGAAATACATACACATAGTCTGGAGTTTAGATAATAGGGCTGTGACCACATTGGTTACAGAGTTTTGACAAGTGGACCACAGTAATAAAAGATAATAAGAGGGGAAACTGAAGCTGAAGAGGAACACACAGGACCCTAAACTATCTTCGTCACTTTTCTGTAAACCTAAAATTATTCCAGAAGAAAAGCTTTATTGTAAAACATATGTTTAGTTACATGTCATTTTGAAGTAGAACATCAAGCCTTCTTTTTTACAGTATTCATGAAGTCTAAAAATAAGACCTCATTTAAAAGCTTAAAGTCTGAAATATAATACTTACAATTTGAACAAAAAGTCACAAAATGTAGCTGCTGTGTACCTTATGAAGAATGAAAAGTATGTTTGTGTTCTAGAATGTTCAAAGGTCACAGGTCATGTCATGAAGGATCACGTATGACATAACACATACCCAACTCCCTGCTCATAAAACCCAAGCTCTCGTTCTGAGATAAGTCAGGACATAGCATCTGTGACACGTGACCATGACTCATCGTGAGCCAAGCAAAAGCATCCTGGCTTTAAAGGCAATTTCTGCCATTGAACAGCTTCGTGTTAGCTAACTTTGGCAATAAGAAACCACATGAGAGCTTGCATGTTTTTTTCCTTCGATCTCAAATGCTCAATTTTCGCATAGTTACTCAAAATTTAAAGTTCTGGTTGTTTAGATTCACTAGAACATTTTGTTTACATATATGAAAAGCACTACATAAAAAGAATGTATTTCAAGGTTTGGGATATTTTAAAAGAAAGAACACAAACATCCACTGTAAAGTTCCTGCATCATAAACCCATTCAGACCAGAGGAAAACTAGTGTTTCTGTTAAAGAAATATAGAGAAGAAAAAGTTCTCCTGTGGAGAATCTATCCTATCTAACAAACTTTGGAAACCCTCCAAGCTAATTTCCACGGGCCTTTCTCTGTCTCGCAGTCTCACTGTCTACTGGGGACCTCAAAGCCTGCACCTTGAAACTAGCTCATCATATTCACCAATTGCACAGCAGAAAGAGAACTGTCTTGTACATGTTCAGCAACCTGTGTTAACTTAAGCACCTGAATAAGGACTTCAGACCCAGGCCGAAAATCATGCTGGTTATGTTTCTAGATGTTTCACATACTTTCTGATTTTTGTCATGCACACCATTCAAATTCCCTGGAGGATCTTCCACATTCACCCCTCTGAAATCGCCTCTGGTGAGTGGCACGAAAATGTGGCATCTATGCACAATGGAATGTTATTCAGTGATCAAAAAGGATAAACTCATGCCAAATGCAGCAACATGGATGGACCTGGAAGGGCTTACACTAAGTGAAGTGAGTCCAAAGTAGAAAGATAAAGCCTGCATGGTGTCATGATGCTTTATTTACAATTGGAAAGACATGGAAACAATCCAAATGCCCCAAAAGTGGATGATTGGATTAAAAAGATGTGGTCTGTATACACAATGGAATATTACTCAGCAATCAAAAAATAACCACATGCCTTTTGCAGCAACATGGATGGAGCTAGGAGGGATCATGCTTAGTGAAATGAGCCAGAAAGAAAGAAAAATACTGGACGGATTCACTCATAGCAGGAGTATAAAGGACCAAGGGAGAAAATAATAGTAATAATGAACGGTTATATAGCAGAGACATTTTATGGGAGTGGAGGGGGGAATGGGGTCAAGAATGGGGGGGTGTTGTACACTGGACTGTGGTGATGGCACAGAGTGGTTTGGTGATGGGAAGCTCACAAGGATTACAACTGAGATGGAAAAGGCACAGAGTGATGGGAAAATAAACTATTATATTAGTAAAAATTAATTAATTTTAAAAACTGCATGGTGTCACTTATATGAGGAATATAGAGAAAACAAAGTGTCAGACAAAAACTTCTAAACCAACCCTTGAAAACTGATCATGTGATTGAAACATTCAAAGGACGAAGTAGGGAGGGACGACAGTGAACTATGGTGCAGGACTATGGGTGCACTAGTGATGGGGATACAATGAGGGGATCCTACAACCCCAAAACACTAACAACGACATGGTACTTCAAATATACATATACATATACATATATATGATTTATATGTATACATACACATATACATACACATATGTGATTTATTTATGCATACACAACTGGGGTACAGGCCAGAGGTGCAGGGGCAGTGAGAGGCTTCACCAGAGACAGAGTGGGGAGCACAACAGGCAGATCGATGAAGGGAGCAGTGGGGAGACAGGAGAGGTCTGCCGCGCCATGTGGGTCACCTTCTGGAGCAGGGATTGAACTCGCCCTGAAGGGGCTGCGGCTAGTTTGCAGTGCTGAGTAAGTCTTAACCCGCTGCGCCACCAGGGAAGGCCCCAAAACATATATATTTTTAAATAAAATATCATCTGGTGAGCTCGAGGTGGTCCCGTGGCAGCTATTGCATTTTGCAAGCAGGTCTCAGAGGTTGAAGTGCCGATGCACAACAAGGAAGCTGTTCTCTGCAGTCACAGCTCAGTCACTGGCCAAGAGAACCAAAGTTGTGAGGAACTTAAGACCTAGGAGATCTGGATCTGTCTGCACTGTTGGTTGAATCAACAATGACTACAGCAGCATATCAGTTTTTAGGGTTAGATGAGAAAACCTGGTCTAGTATTTCTTGGATTGGATAATAAGTAAAACAACAATGCTACAAATACTAAAACATGAGACTTGAGCACCTGATCCCCAGATTCCATCCCCTCAGCCGTGTATTTCAGTCCATCTGCCTGGTCTGCTCCCCATTCTGTCTCTGGGGGAGCCTCTCGCCCTCACCCACCACTCCTCCCACACACACATACCTCTGGTCTGTACACCAGATCTTGTATGCATAACTAAGTAAATCTTTAAAAAAAAATTAAATAAAATGAACCCCCAAAATGTTTTCTCAAGAAACACTCAAAACCCCATCAGAACCCGGGTGTCTAAAGAAGTTTCACTGTAACATTTGTCCCATTTGCAGCAACAGAAAAACAAAAAGAGTCAAGCCGGCCAGTTAGGGGAACTGTTAAATAAATGATAAAAATTTCAAAACCAGTTCCACTAAGAATGCCCTGTGTCTGTAACTCCGTTCATACTTACTGTTTCCAGATCTCAGTTCTTCTGTATCATAAACTTAAGTAACATTTTTAATACATGGCTTTTAAGAATCAGGATAAATTACACATACAACATGTCTAAAAGATATGCATTGAGAAAAAGTCTAGAAGGAAATAAACCGAAATTACAGTGTGAGTAGTACATGCTATAAAGCTTCTGGCACTACCTCACATTCTTACAGCAAGCCATCATTGGACAATTGCTAGAAAATTAATAGTTATCAACTGGATAGGTAAAGAATATGGCCCTCTCTGTCTTCACACCCTCACGAGTACAGGAAGTTGAGGGAATATTTTGATCACAGCGGGTTACCGTACCCTATGCTAATTTCTTGAATTCTTAATCACCATGTAAATATGCAAATCATAGGAAGTTCACTGCTCTCTGGTATTCAGTTAACCTATCTGTGCTTTGCAGAACCAAAATGCAAATTGAGATCGCCACTGGACGAGGTTCATGCTATCTATGCCATTTATTGCCTCTTAATCATGCAGTTAACCACCTAGGGCGACCAGTTTTTCCATGTCCCATAATCATTCCATTGGGGTAATTACATGTTCTCCCGTTTCATTTTTAAACAGCTTTGCAATGGAAGCAGAAAACCAACAGCTTCAGCCAGTTTTCTTCTGCCATGTGGTCACAACTGAATAACCAAATCTTCTCTGTCGCCAGTTACTAATAACTTTCAGATCAGTGAAAAACTTTTGAGAATTCTTTAATAGTAGTGCCACATGCTTCTTATTATATTTTTTTTAAAAAAGAGGAATATAAATTCTCACCCAGTAATTAATACTTGTGACGCATGTCCCCAGGACAGAATCACAAAGGAAAATGCTAGTCAACTTTCCAGGAGACTCAAGTTACGTCCCTAGAATTAGTAAAGTAGTTATTACAAGTTAATTGAATATCAGTTGACTCAGTAGAGGACCATTTCCTGAGTCTTCAC
>NW_004567108.1:6655379-6706814 GCF_000260355.1 Condylura cristata | reverse complement strand
GGAGCCAATATGTGGTGCCCTCTCTGAGACACAGCACCTTGGGCACCCAGCTGGTTCCCAGCACACCCACCTAAGCCAGCACAAAGCTGAGAGTGCTTCCTCAGAGGAGTGGGGACTCCACGCATCACTGTACTTGCACATTTCAGAGCTGACCTCGTCTGCTGGGAACAGCATCTGGATGCTTATCATTTTTACAGTGCAGGACCAGACTTGGATGGGATCCCAAAGTGATAAATATTCCTGCCTGTGACCTGCGGCCATGGAGCCAGGAAGCAGCCACCGCCAAGGCCCCGTTGGGAAGCCTCCTCACTCTGTCTCCCACAGTCCCTCACTCTCGCTGAGACTGCAGAATAAGGAGAACCAGCAGGGAGTGACATCAAGACATTATGCGAACAGCATAGACAGCGCCTCTGGCTTCCTCCTGAGGGGCCAACCCAGGGCTTGTAGGAGGCACCAGGATGAGACGCTTCAGAGCTTCCTACCACACATTTTCAGCTTCCGTAAACTTGCTTTACGTACCTCTGGTATAATTTGAGTAAAGTTGAGCAAGACTGAACTGAATCTTAATAGTCCGAGGACTACCCGAATGATGCTCAGGGCCCTAGGTATAGACCCTTGGTCTTCTAGAAACTGCTGGAAACTCACTCCAAGTCACAGAAAACAAATAAAATCAAGCAATGGACCAAGGCACAAAAACTGTGACCTTGCTTTCCTCGCAGGGACCTAACTGTTCTTACATATCATCCGCCAGGCTCCCAGCTACAAAATGGAACCAATGTCAGTTAAACACTACTGCTTGCTAAAACAGCTTTTCCCAAAACCACAGAGTAGAGCATGGTTCTGGGAGTGATAGCACAAGGCAATTTGCAATCCCTGGTTTTCAAAAGCTTCATCTGTAAAGCGGAGCTCAATTTTGTCCTTCATGAGGCCACCCAGGAAGATAATAAAAGTTGTCAAAGCCTTTCAAAGGTTGCATGAGCATCTGGCAGGAACTGTACCTCATCAAGGGCTCGTATGGGGGAAAGGAGCTGCGGAAAGAAAGGGCTTGTGAGTAGTTCCAAATGAAACGGGCATGGAGCCAGCGGGGCACCCCTGCTTCCTCCCAAGGGGACTGACAGAGGGGCATTAGCCAGTGAACGCACCATGAGTCTTTGTTGATCACGTGCAGAAGAAAGTGATCTGATTTTCCGTCTGCCGTACACTGACCTGCTGTCTTTACTCACAGTTAGCAAGTAATCAGAGGAGCAAACACACCTGAACATCAGTCCTTGTCCAACCATTCTCTAAACTGCAAATTTCTGTGCAGCCCTAAAGGAAAAAGAAATGACCTGAGCACATGGCCCAGCAGATCTGGCACAAGAACAAAGGGAGTAGGAACAATAGGCACTTGGATCGTATTGGGGTACAACCTCGAGGACAGGGATGGTAGCGTCAAGCAGGGTCTTTAGCACTTGAGGCTTCAAAGCTCAGTCTCCCCAGATGGTGTTTCCCTGACTATGTCCTGTCTGCCTCTCACGCTTCCTCTGGCCTGGCTTTCGAGTGGCTCAACTTCCCTGCAGGAGGAGAAAGTAATGCAGCTACGGGTTTACATGGTCCTAAGAGCAATGTTGTCTTTTAGAAAAATGTTTTGTATATTATCCCAATCACACATCAGCTGCTTCAAAGCTGAACTCTCATTAGGACATCTTTTACCCCAAATTCCAGGCCCACAGCAAGCAAGAGTCTCTGTCCTGACAGCAGCATCAGCAACTCAAAACCTGCAGCTAGCTAAACTTTTGGGCAAATCTGCACTCTTTTATGACTTACCAGACCATTAAAAAAAAAAAAAACAGAAATCAAAGCACAGAGGCCCTTTAATATATGCCTCCTATGTTAGAACACCTCCCTGAAACAACCAAGGTGAAAAGGGGACAAGAATGTGATCTCTGAGCGTCTGGTCTACTTGGAGTCAACTATCATGACTCTTGTGGCCAAATACTAAAGGATCCCCATTTGAACCTGCCCAATACATATGGCCCCCAAACGATCATGATTCACATTTTGTAGTTACAGAGCTGTGAGAGCCAGGCACTTTCAATCTGAGGCACGCTTTTGAATTTTGGATTTTGATCTTTGCCCTGGTTGGGCAATATGACCCGGGGCAAGGTGTCCTCCCGTGATGCTGGGTGGTGCAGTGAGTCACAGCGGCAGTCACACCGCCCCCATGACCTAGTGAAGCCCCCCATCCTCTCCAGTAAACTGAATGGTCAGTAATTTGGGCCATCGTGTTTGTGTTTTGATTATGTTGCCACAAAATGCCCATCTATCGCTAAGATACTCAGCACTGGATTAGAACACAGCCTTGTGTGAGATGATTTTGCCCAACCATAGGCTCATATAATCCGAACGTACCTGAGAAGACTAAGCTATGCTACTCAGTAGGCTGGCTGTATTAATGCATTTTCATCTTAGGATCTTCCTGTGTGCGCGGGGTTCATCAGAATGTACAC
This sequence comes from Condylura cristata, assembly GCF_000260355.1. Taxonomy (NCBI): domain Eukaryota; kingdom Metazoa; phylum Chordata; class Mammalia; order Eulipotyphla; family Talpidae; genus Condylura; species Condylura cristata. The sequence goes on along the minus strand of NW_004567108.1, from coordinate 6,704,325 downwards.
TGATCTTAAGTTGAGGAAGATCTGTGATGTGGAGAAATACAAAGAAGGCAGAAATACATTTTCCCTCAATTTAATGATACCTCTATTATTATTTTCCTTATGTGCATATACAGAACAGCTGATATAAAGTGACTACAGTAAAAAATGTCCATATTTTACCTTTTTGTCTATAAAATTATATAGAAATGTGTCTGGTCTTCTTGAAGCCTGGGGGCAATTACCCTGAGTGGGTTGGAGTCACCCACATACATCTCTTAATGGAGGTTGGCCCTGAGCCAGGCATTAAGTCAGGCCTCAGGGAATTCAAATGTAAAAGTCAGCTACATTAGAAGCCGTGATCCCGTTGGAAGAGGAGATGGCCTTTCATGATTTATTACAGCCAGGCTTCCAGTACTTTTCAAACATGATCTAGTTGAGTTGCATCTTCCAGGGAACAATACTACACAAAATGAAATCTATCTGAACAGGCAGTTACCAGAAAGAGAGAGGCATGATTAAAGAGTGAATTATGTGCAAAGCACACATTTTTCTTAGAAATACATCTTCAAAACCCCCAGAATCTACAAAAGTGAGCTACACTTTCAACCCACAATATCTGACTTATGACCGATGGATCTATTATTGTCAAGTATTTTTAAATGCTGCAGAGGAATCATGTATTAAGAATAAACATAAAATTTAAAGTATGAACCTCATTGTTGTTTGTATGTCCGTAAGAACAGTGCACTTACTGTCAAAAAGAACTGCCTTCTTTTCCAGAGAATTTTCACTAAAACTGATGAATTTATGATACTCAATTCTCCCAAGTTTTTTCCAGCGTAGCCCTGTCCTTCCTCTTCTCCCAACTGGAGCTACCTGGGTAAACCAATAAAACTTTTCAAAATATAAATGTTCTTTAATACTCACTAAGATTTCAGGGGGAAAAAATAGAAATAGCGATTCCACTGAAGACAACATCATTTAAAATATTTCTAGGAAAACCAACCTGGATACATATGTTTCCCCAAAGGATTCATTTGATGGAAAAAAACTAGCTCCGTGAACCTCAGGCCCATTGCTCACTAGGGTTTTTATTTTTATGTTGTATTGCAGTCCACTGGTTTGTAACCAGCCAAACAGGGCGCTTCCAAGAAGAATGTAAACAAGGGTTTTGCAGGGACTGGGACAAGGACCCAAGACAGAGCGCTCCTGAGCCAGCTACTCAGAGAGAAATAGCGAGGCCACATTCCAAATGGCTGCCCAGTTCCTCTGGTGAACACATCAAGAGCCGAAACCAGCTAGCAGGAAGAGTCTCTTCTTCCTCTAGGAAAACACCAGCACCAGCCTCTGAACTCAGGGTAAGCAGCAGTTACCACCTCGTGTGTCTCTGAAAACGAGCAACATCTGTAGACATCACACAAGTGTTTTTCTAGGACCTCTGCCCTCAAACACCCCCTCCACTCAGGCCACGGTGCCCCATTTCCGTAGCCTGCTGGAAAGATAACCTCCAAACGACATCAGAGCCAACTTTGTTCATGTAGTCACCCATTCTTTTTCCAACAAATTTGCATTGAACTCCATCTGTATGCAAGATACTGCCTTAAGGCCGGAAATCATCTTGATCTTTATAATCTTTCTATTTTATGGGAGATGTACACTGTACAGTTTTCTGAAAGGATCCACTGATGAAAATGCCACAGAGAACAAAGAACAGGAGAACAGGATAAAGAAGTGTCGAGACAGGCAGAGGCAGGCAGGTAGCCTCTGCTTTATGTTTCAAAAGCCAAGGTCCAGTCCTAAAAAAAAATTGGAAGCAGTGCTCAGACAGAGACAGCTTTTCTTGTTCCTAAGGTAAGGTCAAGTTTATTCTGAAGAAGAAGGAGGAAGAGAAAGAAATATTCAGAGGAAAACTCAGGGCTGGATTTGTCTGAGGAGGGAACCTGTGTTCACACAGAAAGGCAGGATCAGGAGCACGAGATGGTCATAGGAGAGGAGGAGGGTCCAGGCAGCTGCTGGAGATGGGGGAGGGCAGTGGAGAAGGGAGGGCCGGTGGGAGCGTTGCTGCCATCACACCCCACAGACACTCACACAGAGAGCAGGAGGACCTGGAAGAAGTGGCCTCTGAGTGAACCAATAAGCAACAAGCACACAGGAATGAGTGTCCCCAGCAAGGGATGATGGGAGAGCCAGACCCCTCCAACAGCCCCCAGGCAGAGTTCCCTGAAAATGAGGCTGAGGCCCACCCAGAGTGTGCAAGGTAGGAGAAGACTAAACCAGCACACAAGTGTTGCTGCTGGTAGAATGAAGACTGTAATAGAAGTTAAATTCCATTATAGGAAAATAAATGACATTACCCTTCCTGCACTCAGGAATCTGTGGCTTTTGATTTGCCCCCACGTGGTCTTATGTTAAAAAAAAAAAAAGTTTTAAAATGGTCAGAGCTATTCGCAAGTTCAGAGAATACAAAGGCTGGGAGAACAGAGAAGAGCTGCAGAGAGACGTGCAGCAGCGCACCCTTTATTCCCAGCAGCAAAAGCTTTTTCAAGGCTGGAGATCCCATCATCAGTCTCCCTGGCTTTGGAGAGCTGGGGTTGGCGGTTGAGGCTGCACATTTTGAGGCTGTAAGCTGCCATCGCCCGTTTCTAAGTGGTATCAAATTCTACCTTCTGCTCACCTGAAATGCCTGTGGTTCAAGGTCATCCTTTGACCTTGACCTTGAAGTCAGGCATCTGACTGATGAGGGGGTGACTGCATCTACTCTGGAGAGTTTTTCGCCAGCACCAAGCCCTGGGTAGCCAAGTACAAGAGATGGGTGACAGACAAGGAGCATGAGCTGCTTTAAGTAACACTCTTCATCTGTCACTGTAATTAACTGTCCGTTCACTTGACCGAAAGTAACACCACGTATTGTTTTTTTCTTCATTAAAAAGAAAAAGCTAATATGAATATTTTTCATCTGAACCCTAAATTTCTTTTGTTTGTTTATGAGCCCCAGAGTGGTGAAGAAGCTGTACAAGTCTAAGTTCAGCTCCTATGTTCTATTGATGAATCATTGACTCAGAGAGTGACTGCAAAGAAAGGGTCAAGAGGGAAGAAGATCGGAGGTCAAGGATGCTCAGGTCATGCTTAAGAGGCCACCAGGCAGTGACAATGTCTGGGACCCGGTCTGCCAGTCAACAATATCAGCCAGCTCTCTCTGAGACACAAGAGGTGACATGGCACCAGGCTCAGCCCTCTGCCAGCCTGCAAGGGCACACAAGTCCCTTTTGGCAGCCTCTGACCCTCCTGTTTTGCATTTAAACAAACAACACAGGACCCTGGGTCTCTGGGATTCAGAAAGCCCACACAGGGCTTCGGGTTGACACATAGCAAAATACAGAAAAAAGACAGCAGACAAGCCCACTTGCTTCAGAAGGGTTTCTTCCTTCCCTATTGCAGAAAGAAGATGAAAAGAGCCAAGTTCTGTACATTTTGAGATGATCCACTGCTTTGAGAATGGCCAGCAAACAGTCGTTGAGAGAAAAGAATTGCAGATCAACAAGATTGTTTCCTACCAGCAAAATCTCATCAAAAGTTACCTGTCAGAGAGCCTGATCTTTGAGTCACATAAAAATTACTGAAGTAAAGGCAAAATCTGATGCTCAACACCATTTCAAAAGCTTTTGGTTGAAGTAGTTTCATCCGAACCTGTACACATCACATGTTCTACCATCGGATGGAGTGATTCAACTCCTCCCTGCCTCACCCTCAAAAAAAACGGATACGACAGTCAGCAGGAAATGGAAGTCTTGTTGCATTGCTTTGGCTAAACTACACCTCACTCCTTCACTGCCATCATGGCCGCCCAAATTTGCTAACGTCAAGTTAAGGCACACAGCCTTGGCATCTGTGCTCTGAGCTCATTATACCTCCCCGTTCATCTCTCCTAGCTCCTTTCCATCAGCATGTTAGGGTTCCAGTTTCCGTCCCATAGACTGAAGATTTCATGAGAATAATGTAAAACATACCAGTGCAGTAGAAACAGAGAAATAGTTGGCAGGGAAAGTAGGAAAGGACACAGAAAGACAAAGCCTATTCTGTCATGCCTCCAACAGCCACTATGAAGTTGTGGAGATACTGAGAGCAATCAGCAATGAACGCATCCAGACCGTTCAGCAAGATCATTTCCCAATACCTGTTATAGAACCATGTGAGCAGCTTCTTAACATTTAGATTACTGGTCCTCCGTGGTCGCGCAACGGGATAGGACGCAGCACTGCAAGCTGCCCGCAGCCACTTCAGTGCAAGTTCCATCTCCTGCTCCAGAGGTGACCCACATGGTGCAGCAGACCTCTCCTGACCTGCCCGCTGCTCCCCTCAGCAGTGTACTTGGTCAGTCTGCCTGTTCTGCTTCCTACTCACTGGTGAAGCCTCTCGATGCCCCTGCACCTCTGGCCTGTTCCTCAATTCTGTATGCATAAATAAATAAATCTAATATATATATAATTCAGATTACTGGGCACAATCCAAAGCCAGTTGAAACATAACTGAGGATGAGGAGAAACAGGATCAGTATTTTCACCTAGCAAGCCCAGCTGTGAGGATCATGACTAGAAAGACAAATTTAGGAAAGATGTAAGCCTGCAAGATTTCAACTAGAAATTCCTAAACGTTTGTCTGGTGTAGTAGTACTTAATTTTATAATACATACAAGTTCACAGTGTGAGGAATATTGTAGCATAAAAAATAAACAAATAAATAAAAAACAGGACAAAGTACAGAATGAGATTTTAAAAATTCATTGTTAGCCCAGTAGTTTCTTTCACAGCCAAAGGGATCATCTGGTTTCTCCACACTCTCTTCTTGGAAAGGATAGCCAACGGAAAAATTAGCTGAAGTCTGTGTTGTGGAGAAAAGTGTAAATAGAAAGGAAATACTTTAGAGGAGTTTATTGTATGTGCCTAACAGCTTCTCTATGGCTATAAATTATTTCATTTTCACAGCTTCCTCTGAGGTCTGGTTACCTTTTAACTTACTATGAAGGATATTACTTACTGAAAAGTAACTTAAAGTATGGAAGAGTTATCTTTCTAGAAATCAATGGGAAAACTGACTTTTGTGGATTATATAAAAGAAAAATATTAGATTGAGATCCTGACCCTTCTGGGTCACGCTAATATTTCTGAGATCTTTTTTAATACTTCTGAGATATTAAAGGATTTTCCCTGCAGCAGTTTCCCTTCCCCTCCATGATTCTCAACAACTTCCCCTCCCCCCTTCTATTTTGAACAGAGAACTGTTTGCATGAGCTCAAAAGTTCAAAGCTTTTGATTCCTAAAGTATGATTTCTATATTAAAGCTCAGCTGCTTTAGAATTTGTACTAAGAGCAGTGAAAAAATGATAGGAAGAGATCTGTCAGGAACGTGCCTGAAGAAGAAAGAATTTCTCTCCAAAGCCCAGAAAATAAATAAGTTGGCCCAGGGACATTGGAGATGGGAGGGCTATAAAGCAAAAGGTGATTTAGGAATCCCAATGAAAGAGCAGGCCATGGAGGTACCGTGTGGGTTGGAAGAAAGGATGCTGAGGGCTTTGCTTGAGCCCCCAAATGTCTGAGGAGGGCTGAGAGATCCACTCCTCAGACCCTGCAGCCACGACAGGCCTCACCTGCGGGGCACAGAGCTAAGGCCCTTCCACCCTTCCCCATTGAGCCTGGCTGGCCCGCTCACCGGTGTGGGTCAGGGAGAAGGCAGAGCCCTCTGCCCTCCTGCTGTGTCTAGAAAGCTCAAGGAAACAAAGACAGCCCTGTGTTCAGTATATTGGTACCAGAAATGGGAATAAGACCAAATATGGGTTTTCTATTTTTTTTAAATTTACTTATTTATGCATACAAGAGCTGAGGTGAGGCCATGGAAACCACTCATTCTGCGAGGCAGCCAGTCTCCTGTCTCCTTGCTCACCAATTTCGGGAAGCTCATCAATCTCACCCTGGTGTAGGAAAGAGAGAGGAACAGGTCTGGGTTTTTCAAATCCAATGTACTCCGACAAAAAGAAAGCAGGAAATGATCCCAAGCAAGGGGGCATGCGACAGGTGGAAAGGAGCTCCTCAGGTGAGACCAGCAGGGGCTTCTTCCCTGTGACCTCTGTGTGCACCATGCACTCCAGTGCCCCTACAATTCCAGTGGGGAATTAGAGAGCTGTGGCATTGCTTGAAGCTGGCATTTGAAATGGCTAAAGCTTTTCCCAGCAGACAGTCTGCCACCCCCTGGGCCCACTTGCTGTTCGAGAACAAAGACACGACCTGAGGCCCCCCAGATACTCTAAGGTACACTTTCCCCCCAGATGTGTGCAGCAGTCAATGCCAATTATTAGCTCTGCATGTTCGTTCCCTGCCCTAAACGGATCCATCACACAAGCAATGCCTCAAATCTCCAAAGGGAAATTCATGTACTAGTGTGTAGCTAAAGCTCTGAAAATCACCCTGGCCTTTTGTCTGGTAATTCTACAACCAGAAATTCATCCTGAAAGGAAATAACCAGGAAAACAAACAAGTACTTATTCTCAGGAAGCTTCAAACTCCTGAAACATTATAAACAACCTCAATGTTCATCAATTCGGAAATCTGGTGGAATGTTCCCGTGTGGAATGCTATATAGTCGTTAAAAATCACATTTATGGGCAAATTTTAAAAGCACACTTGTGCTTTAAAGACTTCTACACACTTTCAAGTGGTCTGCAGAAATACCAATTAACCAAGGAATTTCAGGATTTCCGCATATCCTCTCTTTTCTTTTTTGAAATCAGAGATGTTGACATGCTGCGCATTAGAACTGGAGAAGCTGGTTGCAAAGGCATCTAATCCCCGTGTAAACCTATACGTACACGTACAAAGCAAGCGCTCCTGTCCCTGGGGGAGAGGAAGTACAGCAGAATCAGAAATCTGAATGCTTCTTCCTGCCATCTGCCGATGCTACGCTTTCAGACTTGTTCTCAAACAGCTGGCAGGCAGCTGTGTGAGTCTCCTGAGATCGGTAGAGAGGAAGAAAGAAAAGACTAAGAGACGTGGACCATGCCAGACTCTGAGTAGCGTCATATTGCTAAATGCTCATATTGACTTCCTGAGGAAGGCTGTTCAGTCGCTGGCCCCGCGAGTCCACTGGTCTGTCAGTGAACCTCATCTCAATCGCCTGCCTGCAAAGGGGAGTTTGGGAGCAGGAGCCACGCAGGAGGGGGATCGGGAAGACACACAAAGATGAAGGACTTTGCAAGGAGACACACCTATCTCACTGATCTCCCACCAAGCCTCTCGGGAAAACCTATTGGTAAAACAACGCTGAATTTACTAGACTTCCTGTGATAAAGGAGAATAATATTCGCAGAGATTAGCTGTGTCTCCAAGGGGGAATTAGGGCAGCAGCTTTGCCACCAGCTGATTTAAGGCAGGTCTTCCAGACTTCTGGGAGTAAAGTCAGAGAAGACCTTTCTCTGACTCATTTTGAAGTGTTTGCAGCCCGATTCCATGCTGCTGTGCTTTTCCTATGCCTTCTTCACAAGAGGCAAGAGAGAGAAATTTCTCCTGTTCCATTCTGTAAAGAAGAATGCACTTGAGCATATCAGAGCGGGAAGAGCAAAGAAGTGGGAGAAGACAGGCCAGGGCATCAGGTTAGGGAGCAAAATGCTAGAGCAGCGACCTCCACAGGAACCCCAGAAATTGGGCCAGGAAAGGTCACTGACTTGACAAAGAGAAGAGAGGGCATGACCTTCGAAAGAACACAGTCAGCACAGGGAGCTGATGGGCTTGACTCAAGTCTCCCCAAAATCATCCTCTCTAGAGCTTTACTCTGACCCTGCCTCCTTAGAAATAATCACGTCAGATTCCCCAAATTTCACTGATTCACTCAAGACAGCTGAACACTTAATACGAGCACTCAAACAGGGCTTGGTGACCATGGAGATAAACTGTAAAGCTGCAAATTTTAAGGAACGCAGAGAAAAGTCACTTCCACTAGACACCTGTCTCCACTCTGCCCCGAGGTGATCGCACACTGAGATTCCCGAGCCTGTTGTGCGTCCGCCTTTCTGGCGCAGTGCTGCGACTCTCACCTACACCTTCTCAAATGGATCCGCTGGAGATAGTTTTGAGAAGGCTTCTTAACTAGTCGTTCCCTGAGCAGCACCATCCTCTGTGCTATCTGGAAACTGAGCCACATCTTTTAGCTGGTATTTGCGTATAAAACATGTTCCACATTTCTGTTTAAGGCACAGAAACTTGATGCAAGGAATCTTTACTCCATGCTTTCAACCTCACATACCTGACACCATGACAGGTGTTCTCACCCTCCTTCCCCCCACCCTACACCCTTACACACACAGTGTTTGAAGCCTTCCACCGGCAAAAGCATCTGTATAATTGGCAGTGGGTCATGACTTTAGGCCTTGCCATCTTATTAGTCTGTCTGGGTTACAAGAACTTCAATTCCAAGGGATGTTTGGCAATGAATATTTTCAGGGCTGAATTTATTTCACAGTCCAAGAAATTAATTTTAGAAGATGATTTGTCTAACTTAAACCTTTTTTTTTATTTTACAAAAGTTTATTTTTACATCATTTTGTACATTTTTTTTTTCCACCTCAGTTGTAATCCCCGCGGGTTTCCCATCACCAGTCACCCGTGTGCCATCACCATAATCCCGTGCACTTCCCTCCCCATCCCCCCATTTTTGATCCCATTCCCCACTCCACCCCCGCAAAATGTCTCTGGTATATGGTTGTTCATTATTTTTGCTATTTTCTCGCCTGGTCCATTATACTCCTGCTATGAGTGAAACCATCTGGTATTTTTCTTTCTCTTTCTGGCTTAATAAACCTTTTTTTTAAAGAAGATTAATTTATTTATTCATAGAGAACTGGGATATAACACAGAGGTGCAGAGGCTATGAGAGGCTTCACCAGAGAGAGAGTGGGGAGCAGAACAGACAGGTCGAAGAAGTACACTGCCGAGGGGAGCAGCAGGCGGGTCAGGAGAGGTCTGCCGCGCCATGTGGGTCACCTCCCTGACTGGGAATGGAACTCGCATTGAAGCGGCTGTGGCTTGCTTGCAGTGCTGCGTCCTAACCCATTGCACCACCAGGGAAGGCCCATAAACCTAAATTTTAATTCAACTTGAAAAGTGTCTTCCGATTCATTTGCCATTCCCAGTCACATGGCTGTTCAGACAACACACACAGGTGCACACCAGCACCACCTAAATGCCTTCTAACCCCAGTAGACTCGGAATTTCCACATGACTCTAGCCTTTAACAGTTGCAGTCTGAGTTCAATAATGCAAACAGATGAGCCAAACAAAAAAAAAAAAACATTATTAGTGTGCTACCATCCATCTTTCTCCAGAGTAACAGAATCTGTAGGATATCTGTGTGTGTGATATCATATATATGCAATATGTGGATAGGGTCTTTTTCAAAAACTTATTTTAAGGAATAGGCTATGTGACTGTAGAGCCTGACGAGTCTGAAATCCACAGGATGGGCAGCGAGTTGGAAACACCCGCAGGATTTCTATGTCGCAGTCTTGAGTCATAATTTCTTCTTCTTCCAGGAATCTTCAGTTTTGGCTCTTAAAAATCTTCAACAAATTGGATGAAATCCACCCAGATTAATCAAGAAAAATTTTACTCATTGACTGAGACTACTGAGAGTAGATATTAACTGTATCTAGAAAATGCTTTCACAGTGATAACTGAGTATTTCAGCTTCGTCAAGCTACCACGGGACTCTAGCTCCACAGTAAGACAACTCTTCGTGGTCCACAAGGTCACTTAGTCCCAAGGTCAGCAGAAACAGAGCCAGCTTGAGAGAAGCTACCGAAACAGGGGTAGAAGGGCCAATGCAATCTACTTTGCAAAAGACCACCTAATGATAGAAACGGGCAATCATGGGAAAAGGCACAAATGTGCATACACCATAACCACCTGTTAAGAGACACCCCATGGGGTCAGACATACACTGATTCATTGATATTAGTCCTTTATACACCTTCATCGTCAAAGCCAATCATCATCCATTTTAAACAAGCAATGCCATATTAATGAAAGATGTTGATTCTCCTATCTGAAAAACTCAAATTATAGTGATTTAAGTTTACCCAAGAAACATAATAGTATGCTGTTGTCAAAATAACAACTTGTTTTTAACCTGCAGGGCAAAATAATTATGAAACAAATTCTGATCTGTCAACTTTATTGGATATACTTCTTTGATGTTTTAACATGAAAATGTGCTAGAGAAGGAAGGGAATGTAAAAAGAAGTTGCTAGGATCGTGTTTATTCTGGCTGCCTGCCTTCTTTCACATCTTAGTTTCACTTCTTTTGGATTCCCTTACATTTTAAAATACAGAAATTACCCTTCGATAACTAGAACTGTCAAAATCAAATCTCTTGTTTAGAGGTTTGTGATGTGTTATGCGATGTGTCAACTTGCTCTGTGATGAGGCCAAGTCCATGCATTGCAGTTGGCAAGACTGGATACATTCTCCTTCCAACCACTGCTTCTTCATTGCTGAAGTCTTGTTAGGTAAAGGACATTGGCCAGTCTAAATAGATGCAAAGGGTTCAGTGTGGAATTTGTGCAGGCCTATACCTAGAGGGGATAGGAATTTGCAGGGATGTGGCTAGGGAACCAAATAATATGGTAACTCAGGGTTGTCTACTGTGACTGCCGGGAATCATTCTATTATCACCTTTCTTAGTGTCCACTCCCACAGCCAGGGTGCCAGTCAATCAATGGACATGACACCACTAATTAACAATCTGAGAATTTCCCTAGTTCAGGAACAGACAGAAAGCATCATATCTGCTTAGTGATGTGAACGTGTGTCTTTCAGAGCGTGCTTTATTGATAAGGTCTTGTGGAAGCAGGTAAGAGCTGCCTGTTGCTAAGACAACCTGCTTGCCGGAAATGACCCATCTATACATCTTGCCAGCAAGTGGTCTTTGCAAGTTAATAAAGGAAAAAAGAAACAAAGCTGAAGATCCACTTGAGAGGCAAAAAAGGAAAAGAAAATGCAAAAGGGAAAAAAAGATGATGTTGCATTAATCAGCATCTTTCTTACTGGCTACGGCATCACCTGTCACACAACCAAAAGCAAGCTGCTATAGACACCTTTTGTCATGAAGAAAACTACCATAAATGCGGTGTAACTGCTGTAAAACAAACTCTATTTGCACCTAAGTCCTAGCCCTTTCCATAGCTGCAGTTTTGGGGTCAGGCCTGATCTGATCTGACACAGGGCCTTTCTGGATTAAACAAGTAGCTTTTGTACAACCTTTGACCCCCATCACATCATTTCAAGTAAAAGTCTTCACCACTGTCGACACCTAGTAGGTCCCTGTGTGTAACTCTCTACTTGCGGAGAAGAAATAAAAAGACCAGATATATTTTATTTTTGTATGGAAGTAAGATTTTACTACTGCAGTTTGTAAACTCCCGGTGTTCATCGTTGGAAGTCAGCATGGGTATTGACTACATGAAGGTCACCACAGAGAGCCAAAGTCCGTCCTTCACCACACCCCGCCTCCCCACCCCACCCTCCCTTCTCTGTGATAACCACTAATTGCTCACATAGTTCAAAAGTTAATTTTTGTTTCATTAAATTCATCTATTGGTTTGTTTTCTCTCTAGACCACATATGAGTGAAATCATACAATGCTTGACTTTCTCTGTCTGTTTTTGTTTGTTTGTTTGTTTGTTATTATTATTTTTTTTTCCTAACGCTTCCTTCCCACGTCTCCCGGGACAAGTGTTTATTCAGCTCCTCTGTTCGTTTTTTAACCAGGTTGTTTTGTTGCTGTTGAGTTTTATGAGTTCTGTGTTTAGGGTTAACCCTTTGTTATATGTTGATCATTGGCGAATCTCTTCTCCCAGTCAAAGGAATGTGGTTTTTCTCTCCCTTTTTTAAGAGTTATTTATTTATGCATACAAGAACAGGGGTGCAGGCCAGAGCTATGTGGGGGAAGGGTGGGGCAAGAGGATTCACCAGAGATAGCAGTACCAGCAAGTGTACTGAAATCCACTGCTGAGGGGAGCAGCGGGTGAGGGGGGGGAGGGGTCTGCTGTTCCATGTGGGTCGCTCCCTGGCCGGGGTTCTCTGCTGCAGTGGATGCTGATAATTTCATAGTACTGAGACTTTAAGCTGTCACACCACCGAGGAAGGTCCATATGTCTTTTTGTTTTGATGCAAGTTCCTCTCACTGTACAGAGCTTTTTAGTTTAATGCCATGACATTTTATATAAAGGAAGACAATTCAGTCCATTGAATGCAGGTAGGACAGTTTAGGGCAGAAACTCATTAACGCCTATTTAAAGAAGATACAGAAACAGCACAACACATTAGATTTATAAACTTAATTTTGGAGATACTCTGTTTAACTTGAGTTAGAAGACCCATAAGCCATAATAGATTTGAAAACCTTAAGCTCCAGACCAAACTGGGGTTGGCCAATCTTCTGAAAAGAAGAAATCCTTGCTTTGCTTTTCCTTTTAAAGCCTGAATAGGAAGGCGATCTGAATAGGTAAGCGATCATTAAAGCATCCTGGCATATCCCCTACCCACCAGCCACAAACACGATATGGTTTTCAAATTAAATTTTATTAATTTACAATTCATTTATAAACATAATTTGGGGGTCCAGCCCCACCCCTCAATATGTATATGCCTCAGTCACCCGCTGCCATGGTTCTGGGGCTACCATGCTCTCACACGGAGCCTCACCCCTCCTCTGCGACCCCCCCTCCCACTTTCCTCTAGTGACTGAGTTTGAGTTATTTTGTTGTGCTTTGACAACTTGATGAATAGGTCACATTTTTTAGCTTTAAAATCCTAGCCTTTATTTTTAGAGCAGTTTTAGATTCACGGCAAAACTGAGCAGAAAGTGCAGAATTCCCATGTTCCCCCCACAGCCCACCCCTTCTTGTCCCCCAATGCCCGGCTGTCAACATGCACCAGCAGAGCGGATCCTTTGTGACAATGATGAAGCTGCAATGACCCATCGTCAACACGGAGGTCCCGGGTGGACAGGAGGGTTCACTCTTGCTGCTGTATCTTCAGTGAATTTGAAATATGCCGTGGCTACATTCAGCATTACAGTATCATGTGGAGTAGTTTATCCTTAAGGTTCTGTGTCCCCAGAGTATCTGGACTGCTTACTTAGTCTGGCAAACATTACACTGTTCAAATATCTCCCACACAGTCCTGGAACAGTTTTCCAAAACGTGATGTGATGCGGCTTTATTCACTCCTGGAGCAGTTCATCCAGTCACGGAGGCCCCATGGACCAGCTGTTGCAAGGCCTGAGAACTGTAGTGAATGGGTCTCAGCACCAAGGCCTCAGAAGCAATCAGCTTGAAAACAGTAATGAAAGAATTCTGTTGAATCTTCACCTTGATGCCAACTGAAAGTCGGTACTGAAAGAAATCACTCAACAGGTAAAATGAGCCAACCCCTGAGAGCTGCCTCTGACACGGGACAGCGGGTATCAGAAGCTGCCGAATGAACCGAGAGATCCTCACAGTTCATTCCGGACAGTGGTCGCGGATATGTGCTCTAAAATTTTTTTCCTCCGTCCCAAATTTACTCACTTATTCACATTGGAAAAGAAAAATTAAATTGAGCTCATGTATGATTCCAACAGGATTGATCTGCTAATTCAATGAGCAAAGAAAAAGTCAGTATCTTCTTATGACTCATAAAGCCCTGAACACGCTACCAGTTTGGAAGCTGGGAAGAATCCAGGTGAGGAACTGAGAAGTAAAGATTTTATTTTTAGCTTCTAGAGAGAATGCGAGTATCACAGGAGGTCTCTGTGTTTTGTCTCCTTGATGAAGACACCACCTGGCTGTTCTTTGGGCATTGATTCATGCCTGTGGCTGTGGCTTGACTCTTCCAGCCAAATTAGATGGTCCTTATTGTGATAAATTACATTATTCAGGGTTGTTAGTTGCAAACAGCAAATTGGCTATTTAAACTGAAAAGGGATTTAGTATAGGCTAACAGGTAGCTCTCAGAGTCTTTGGATGAGTCAGACTTAGTTTTATGGGCTGGCTAAGTGACCAGGAACAAAACCCAAGTTACCCCTAGGGGCTGTTTCCCCCACGCCACGACCTTGTCTTCACACAGCTCACCTCTGAGGCCAGCCACGCCTCCTACATCCGCTCTTCCAGTTTCTAGTTCCCCAGCAGAGTTAGCTTGAAACTGTGCCCAAGATCCCTTCTTTCTTGGGTTGCTCCATCTAGATTTTTGAAAGATTTATTTGTGCATACAGAACTGGGGTACAGGCCAGAGGCTCAGGGGTAGAGAGAGGCTTCACCAGAGACAGAGCGGGGAACAGAACAGAAGTACACTGCTGAGGGAGCAGTGGGGAGACAGGAGCGGTCTGCTGCACCCTGTGGGTCAGCTTCCTGAGCTCTTGCTGCAATAGCTGCAGATAGCTTCATAGTGCTGAGATTTTACCCCTTGAACTAGAGAGAGAGCCCTGGGTAGCTCTTTTTAACTCCAAGTCCAGTGCAAACACATTCTACCTGTATAGTCTCAACCACTTGTTTTTGCTTAGTTACCACCCTGTTGAGCCAACTATGGAGCCGAGGGGAAAATCTGTATACTGAGTCTCTTTATTTAATTTTTTTTTATTTTTTCAATGTTGCATTAAAATATTACTTATGGGAGCTCTTCCTGGTGGCGCAGCAGGTTGAAGCACTGCATTATGAAGCTCTCCGAAGCTACTGCAACACATGTTTGATCCCCCAAAAGGGAGCTGACCCATATGGCATGGCAGACCTCTCCTGACCCGCCCATTGCTCCCCTCAGCAGTGTACTTCGTAGATCTGCCTCTTCTGCTCCCCACTCTGTCTCTGGTGAAGCCTCTCACTGCCCCTGAACCTCTGACCTGTACCCCATTTCTTGTATGCATAAATAAGCAAATCTGTTTTAAAACAATGCATACAATAATCAGAGAGCATAAGAAATTCTCTGAAGATTCCATGTCTCTCCCCTACACTTTATCAGTGTACTCAATCTTTAATAATGACATAATCTGATGCTTCTAGCAATTAGGCTACAGACCAACAGTATTTCTCAGAGAAATGGTAGACTCTGCACCTGTCTCTTCATTCCAGTCACCATGTGTCTTGAATCATTTTGTGCAATATATTCAGTTCTCATCAGTTGATTGTCAGTTGTTAGAACCAGAGGTCTTGTCTCTACAGCCTTCCAGATGTTCAACACCAAAACACAGAAAGCCAACCCTGCTTTCCTCCCAATGTCAGAAGCAACAGTGGGAATGTCGTCTTTTCATGCTTTTTCTTACAAAACAATGGTCTCACAGCTTTATTAAACATGTTTTAACCTCCTAAGTCTCCTCACTAGAAGAGGAAGAATAGCAACATAATGGACGTTAACTACTTGCTGGTGCTTTGTTTTCCACGAAAAACTAAAAGAGCATTAGCAGAGACCAAATTTGTGTTGTTTCTTGGAAAGAATTTTGTGTTCCAGGATAAACAGACTGCATTGTGCTAGGCCAAAGGCTATTTTCATGCATTTAAGAGAAAAAGGTATTCGGCACATAAACACAGGTCACATTCCCAAAGCTTATTTGTGGGTCAGTCATTAGGAATCCTGTTCGTCATGGCAATAATATGATTGTTAGTAACACAATCATCCTATGATCTCATTATAACCGCGGAGAAAGTTTTATCTTTGCAGAAGTTGGTGTGTAAATACCATCTGAGTGAGGCATCTGGCTTTCCCAGGTCATGTGAAGAGAGTGTAGCCTGATGGGCCAGAAAGGAAAAACAATTTTGTGTGATAAAGAGGCTGAGGAAGGTGAACGGTGCCCTGAGAGCCAGCTGAGAGCGGATTGGGGGAAAGAGATAAAGCTTTAAAGAAAATGCAATATTCCCATTTGATGTGCATATATTTATTTATATGTAGAGCTGTAGATACATGGAGATAATATTTTGTTCTCCCAACACTAGGAGATTGTCGCACACACTCTGGGCTGTGTTTTGTCTGCCTCACAGCCGCTGGCTCAGCTCACCACTGTTATCTGCTAATCAATCTCCCTCCTTCCATGTTTGTTTTGTTTGTTTTCTACACTCCATTTTGCAGAGAAAAATTAAATTAGATCGTGCCATAGCTGTGCTGGAAATCCTCACTCTCCTGACGCCGCTCTTAAAATGAAATGCGAACACCTTCCCTACTCTGCTGTGGTCCAGAACCCATACGGTGCCCATTCTCTGAACCTCCCTGCCCAAGCTCTGTCATGGAAACCTCTCTATTCCTCCAGCAGGCCAAGCCCATGTGCAACCTGGAGCCTTGAAACAGCTCTTCTCTCAGCCTTGAGTCCTCTTGCCTGAATCAGCACAAAGCTAGGTCAACATACAGACCTCAAGTCAGGAGTTCCTCCTAAAAAGGGGCTTTTCCTGGGCCCTCAGCGCAGGGGCCTGGCCATTATCTGTGCAGCCCTTGGGGGAACTTACCTAGCACTCTTTGTGTGTGTGTGTGTGTGTGTGTGTGTATTATCTGCTTGTGAATCGTCAAATGAGACCAGAGAATCACCCATCACATCTACTGCGCTGCTTGACTCCTAACCCTCAGTAAATATTAGCTGGCTGAAAGAAGCTATGGAGTCATTTCGTAAAAGAAATCTGATGAACTCCTGATGTATGGCAGCAAAATCAACTATAGTTTTATTAAGAATAATTTTACTTGATTCCTCCTTGCAAGCCACCGATGAGGGAAATAAAGGAGGTGTGTTTTATCAAAATAGCCTGACATAAGCTCAAACATCTTTGAAATATCTACAAGCCAAATAGTGTCAGGCTAGCAAGAAAATCACAGATTTCCAAAACTAAATATCCCTTTGAAAACAGGCGACCCGCCATGCTGTGCAATGGAGCCCTGAACCCTCCACTCGACTGGGAAGGTTGGTGTGGTGCTATTATTCAACAGTCTCTAATTGGCTGTGTTCTTAAAGCAACTTAAATAAATAACAGGACTTATCTGATTTGAATTGTATCCAAATGTTGCCATTTGAAGGAGATAATGCGCTAGGAGAAGATATCACATTGGGAAAGGAATGCTAAAATTCTCTCTGCTCCTTAACCAGATTTTTGAGAGAAAAATAAGCTAGCTGGTACATGCCTGCAGAAAAAAAATAAGTGTTTTCAGAGAACTGACCTCATAAAGTGCCAATATCCTGAAAAATTGTTAAAATAGCCAAAGACATAAATATTCTAACAGTGTCCAATGTATCTATATTATTACTATTTTGCAGACAGAATTCCAACTCAAAATCATGAATTGTATTAGGTGGCATGAAGCAGAATGAAAATTTAAAAGTATCATCAGCGCTAAGAAAATTGTGTTTTAGGCCAAAATTGAAGTCTACATGCCTAACCTCACGCACACACACGCACACACACACACACAAGCACACACCTCATCCAAAAAGAGCATTTGATGTGATTTATAATCATTGAAACAGGAATTTTCATCAGGGACCGAACTAATAAAAATATGTGTAGCTGCCTTTTTAGCATAAATTTAAAATAGTTCAATTCAAAGTTATAAATTTAATTATAAAATGAAGTAAAAACAATACAATATTTTGTCTCTGACAAAGACATCTGATGTTGAATTGGAGTTGTGGATGCCATTTGACTTGGAGTCCTTTCTCCCTACTGAAATCCCACCACCAGGGCAGCCTCGTTTTCTTCACGAGTGTCCGCTTGGGAAATCAGCTCCCTTCACCCACCCTCCAGCTGGAGGAACCATGAGCGAAGCTTCAGGATCCCCACCTGTCACCTGCCAACACAAACACACCCACACCCTCATCCACCTTCCCTAGCGAACAGCTCAGATAATGCTGCTGAATTCAGTCTCGGTTTCCTAATTATTCATTCTGACTGTGCTTCGGTGAAAACAAAGCCATTTTTATACCCCTTGCTTTCTCACATTTTCCTTCAAAAGAAAGATTCTGTCAGAAACTATTATGACTTGTTAGAAATCAAGTGCTTTTCAGCAAACGAGGTGCTACTCAGAACACAGCCTGGCAAATTTCGTAGGCAAGAAGTTGGCATCTTCAACTAGCAAGCAGCCTCTCAGAAGTGCACAGACCCACTAACTAACAGGGTAGCCGGGAAATGACACACAGACTCGTGCGATCTGCCGGCTCCCCTGATTCCTGGGGTGTACAGATGAATGTCTGAGCCCCACAGCCCCAGCTCCAAACCAAGGCCCTGTCGCAAGCAGGTAATCTGCTTTTCATTTTTGCCTTAGCAACACCGGCTTCCACCTCTGAGCCTGCCCTCACAGCGAGGCCCACCGAGATCTGGACCGCGTCGTGAGTGGAAAGCCAGCAGCCCAGGATTCAGGCTGAACCAAGCAAAGCCTCTCCCAGCTTCCCGATGCCGTCGCGTTTGCCGTCGTCGCTGGAGAGAGCAGGCCAGGAGGCGCGGAAGACTTGGTGTCACTAAGTCCCAGTCTGAGCCCATGAGGCTGGTGTGGAGAGAGTGACTGAAACAACAAATTGCAGGGACACCAGGCTGGATGTGTGGCCACAGCCTTGGCCCTTCTTGAGCTGCGGGGGCCTGTAGGGAGTCCCCTTCTCCGCCTAGGGGGTGGGGGAGCTCCCCTCCAGTAGTTCACCGCGAGAAAGCTTCTTAATACCCTCTTGTATGTGATGTTCTCAACTCTGACCACAAATCTCAAGGGTTCTTCCGATGCTGTTTCTGAAGCCTCCACAGTCCCTGCCAGGGCATGGGTGAGCAGAAGCACCCCATCCATGTACTGGTGCCATTTGCCCCCCATCATCTGGGTCATGTGCTCAGTGTCTCCTGTGTCACACTGGAGCAGGGCAGGTGCAGGAGGAGTTGGGGTCTGCATAGGGCTGGGAAGTGCTGAACAGCCCACCTGCAGAGACCAGCCTCCCAGCACCCCCAAGGTTCCTGCCTCTTGATATCAGCATCTTTGCTGACCCCCTCTTGTGTGGTACCTGGCGTGGCCTGTGTGATGAGTGGACCCAGCCGGAGTGAAGGAACGTCATTTCTGATACTCGATTAGAAAAGATGCCGCTTCCGTCTTAAGTGCTGTCTGCCTAGCAGACTGCCCTTATGGGGTGCCAGCGGCCTTGGGGAAAGGCAGAGACCATCTGGGACTGCTGACCAGTGCATGGGTGAACCCAGACACAGAGGGTTTGTGGCTGTGACCTCAGGGACTTCCCTGAGCCTGCCCCCCTCAAACCACCCTGAGATCCTGATCCTCGGAAGTGGTGAAATCACCCCCTTTTGGTTTGTTTTAAACAGTTAAGCACAGGGGCCAATGATCGTTAACACAGTTTCCACGGTCCCCAAAAAGCCAAGGATCCAGAGGGGCCCGACAGGACGATGGAGCATCTAGAGATCTCGTGACCTCGGCGGCCACAATTGCCACTGAGGGTCAGAAAGCAGAACACCCAAAATAGCAACAGAACCAGGCGTGGGTGGGAGCCGGATGTCTCTAGAGGAGTCCAAATAGAAAGAAATCTCAATACTAGATTTGCCGGGAGCTAACCAAGATTTTTGGAACTAGGATTCAGAACTGAAGAGAAAAATGGCCTCTGAGGTTTGGCAGCGGAAACCAGCAACTACCTAAGACCCAGAGTCATGTGAGCAATCAGAGTTAGGATGAGGCTCCCTCCTGGGGTGAGAATGGTGTGTTCTGGAACCCATTAAACTTGGGATTGAGCGCACGCGTCTACCAGAAACCACAGCAGAAAGTTCCAAGCTGACTGGAATTTGCTGCTCAGGCAAGGCTGGGAAAATTCCAGGCTTGTCACTAACATTTTTTTCGGCCACGCACATAGTCCACCCACCTCTCGTGCTGGACACCCCCAAAACCTGCCAGGCCCGCGTCAATGCTGCACAGGCATTTCACTGCCACCAGTTCATCGCCATCTTCCTTCTTGAGTTTCCCATCCCGGGTCCCCTGTACTCTCTTCCTGGACTTCTTCAATTTTCCCTAATTCTCTTGCCTGCAGACTTTATGAGTTGTCAGTGCTCCTCAAACTCTAGCCCTCCTCTCCTTCCTCCCTCCCTGCCCTCCACCTACAGCCTGCGGCCCCCTCTAAACCATTGCTCCTCTGTGAAACTGTCCAGAAACATCACTTCCAGAGTCACTTCTCTCTCTCCTGAATTTCCTGGTGCCCTTCAGTGCAGTACTTCTTTAGAAACGGATGAGAATTTCTTTCCCTCTTGTATTTCTAACTTTGCTTCTTTAACTTTATAATTTATCTTGCCAATTGCTTTGAATTCTTTTAGAGAAGACTGCCCTGCATTTCTTTGGAAACCCAGCCATGTCATAAGACTAGAAAGAGGATAATGTGTACCTGTTGCGTGGTTTATTCATGCGGGAAAAAAGAAGGAAAAGAAATAAAAGCTGATATTTACTGTTCACTATTGCCAAGCAGTGACTCTTCCTGATAGTATTTGTATCATTTAATTTATTGCATCGCTTAATCTTCTCAATATACTAGGACATAGACTCTGTTATAATCTTTATGGGACAAACTGAAACTTTCCTGTAAGGATAGTTTGCTTCCTTGTAACACTGAGCTCTCCAGGCCCACTCAACCCCAGTATTCAGTTTAACATTGCCCAGGGCTTCTGGTAAATTCCAGCAGTTCTTTCTGTCCTACCTGAAGATCTGGTTCAACTGAAAATGAATCAATCTTGTTTCTAAGCCTTGAGCAAACACAAATAGGTTGGTGCTAGCTGTTCCTATTTAAAGATTTGTGGTTGGCAATCAAAAGATTTTTACTGGACAGTAAAAATATCAATGCTAAAAATAGGCACTAATTCAACTTTTAAGAGACTAAAATATTAAGACATACATCATGTGTTGCATAAGACAAAATACTTTGACTTTTAAAAACAACTTGCAGGATAACTTCAACTTAAAAAAGCAAACATCTATTTGATTGACAAATGTCTGTACATTTCCGTCAGTAGCTGATTTGAATACCAGAAACTCTCAAACAGTCATGAAATCTGGCTTCAGCCTACAGCCTAAAACGCACTCAGGGAACTTAAACTACTCTACAGTGCACAGTCATGACCATTACCCATCCCCAGTTTAAGAGCAGGGCTATTCTAAGGTTTAGAGAACCACACAAGAAAGCGAAACTCAATTGTAGCCACTAATACAAGTTACAAGAAGAACCTCTAAAAACTAAACTACAGTAAATGAATTGATCTCTCCAGCCCTCCTTTAGGGAATATCTAGGACATTCATAACTTATAAGAAAATTAATTATGACACACTGCATCCAGGAGTTCCCTTATATTCCCATGAAAAATTCATGTGAGTAAGGCCTGTGTTCCCATCCACAGCCCCTGCCCGGTGTCCCAGTGAATTAAACTCCACACAGTGCCTTCAGCCTTGGGCAAGCTTTCAAATCAGACACACAACCCATGTCCTCTGTACCCAGAGGTGAGATGCTGACAGCTTTATTTCCCTGGTGAGCCGAAGTGATTGAACCAATAATGCAAAACCAGCAGTCCTCATCACCCCGCCATTTGTTTTTGGCAAAAATAGCACTACTCTCCCTGATAGGTAGGGAAAAATTAGCATGTGTAAGACCAAGAATGCTTATTGAAATGATGACTTACAGGGATCTGGCAAATAATCTCAGAACCAAAAGTTTAAGTTTTGTTTTAAAGGATGTATTGTGATGATGCATGGTCACAGGCAATTCGCTGATTGCTGAGCTTCGGTAGGAAAGAGGAGAAGGAAGAAGAAGAGGCCACAAAGTATTGCAAATAATCCAAATTTTCACCTTGCTCTCCTCATAGCTAGAGTCAGCCCATGGAGCAGAGGCCTCCAAAGTCAAATTAGTCTCCAAAGTGTAAGGAAGAGTTAGAAAAGATCATATCTGCCATCAAATCTAAGGATGAAAATGGGCGGGGGCTGGGGGACGGATCAACTATTACCGAAGAGGAATCCATTAATAATGCTTCGTAAGGAGGCACCAGTGAGGTGATTTGGGCTTGAGAAGACTGAACCCCAAGCCAGGTAAACTGAGTCATAAGGTGTTGCTACCTCTGGCACAAGGATTGTGGAACTTGAAATCAGTCTGAAAGCTCAGCCATGAACAAGTTCTTTTGGTTCTAGTTTCTTTTGATGGTAACCAGATTCCAGTTCGATTAATTATTTCCAATATCCTAGCTGCAAATTAATAAACCTCTTAATGTAGATTTCAGAGGTTTGAAATGGTGAAGTAAAAAAAAAAAAGATGGTTCCTTTTTATGATTTTTTTTATGATTTACTTATATATGCATACAAGAACTGGTGTACAGCCCAGAGGTGCAGGGGAGTGAGTGGATTCACCAGAGACACAGTGGGGAGCAGAACAGGCAGATTGAGGAAGCACACTGCTGAGGGCAGCAGCAGGTGGGTCGGGAAAGGTCTGCTGTGTTCTGTGGGTCACCTCTGGGGCCCGGGATCGAAGTTGTATTGCAGTGGCTGTGGATAGCTTCACAGAGTTATGCTTTAACTCCCTGCGCCACCAGGGAGGCCCTGTCTTTTTTGTGATATTTCAAATGTTAACTGTTTCATTGTCTTCAGTCACAGTGAAAATGATCCTAGTGGTTCTCAAAGAGAGTCCCCAACTCCAAACTGCAGCATCACCTGGGACCCTGTGAGAAATGCAAATTTTCAACCACCACCAACCCAACACACATACACACACACACACACATGCACACACACACACACACACAGCGTCAAGAGCTACTGGCTTGGAAATTCAGAGGTAGCCATCCAGCCTCCAGTGTTTTCACCAGCCGTCCAGGTGATTCTGGTATTGGCGGAAGTTGGAGAATCTGGGACCAAGGAGCGCATCCTTCCCCCAGCAGAGATAATTGTCCTCCCCACTAAGGTCAATACCAAGGAGTAGATCAGTTTTTTTTATTTCCTTTATTATCTCAAATTCCACCCCAGATCCCACAAAGCCTCAAATCTCTCTCTTAGTTCAACTTCTGAAAATGTCGTGACATTTACAAGCAAGCAGTGCCAGGCAGTCCCTAGACTTCTTTGCAGAACCCAGGAAAGTCCCCTTCCTCCCCTCTCACACGCCGACAGTCCCCTTACAGGAAAGTTTCACTTTCAAGAAGGCTATTTTTGCAGACGGCGTCATCCAGGTCCTGGTGAGCTGTTTCACTTACCATGGAAGCCACTCACTTTACCATGAAAAATCACTTCCGATGATAAAATTGTTAATTAATAAATCCCTTCTTGTCTACTTGCCAAGGTTTGAAATTGTATGAGAAGAGTTGATTCCTCTTTATGATACTTCAAATGTTAACTATTCCCCCTACAAAGTGAATTTCTGATTAAAGCACTTTCACTGCCTCCAGGATACAAAGATCTTTTGAGCGCAGGTAGTTAGTTGTATACAAAGAAATGGTCTCTGAACAGCAGGTGACGGATTCCATGGGATCAGGGAGTGTGAGTCTTTCGGGGTGTGAAACCCAACATTCTCCAGAAAAACAATCCCACGGGTAGACTCGCCCAGCTCGGTAGACATATGCGTGGCCTACAGAGGAGGACATGTCAGGTGCTATTGTTCCCGGCAAAGCCCATGGGTGTGGACAGCGGCTTATATTATGGGAAGGGTAGAGGGGATGTTTTCCCAGGGAAGTGCAAGGCCCACCAGACCTGGATGACTCCGTTTGCAGCAATGGGTGGTGGTGGGGGGGGAGTTCCAGGCTGCACCCACATGCTCTGTGACTAATGACCTGTTATCTTTAAACGAAAACGTTTGCTTGGAACTGAGATTCCTGCCCTGATGTTGCCCTAACAGGTCTGGCTATTGCATCCACCAGAAATTAGCCAGGCTTAGCAGGCCGAGATGGACCAGGGTTGAGATAACATAGAGGTAGATAATGAACTCTGGGAGCAAACGTGACGAATAGCAGGAACATCCACTGTGACAGGCTGTTCTGATGGGGTGTTTGCCTATGACCAACTGCCTTTGACTAACGCATTATAAAAAGGCCACTAGAGATGAGATCTGAAAGCAGTTTCTTCAGGTGCTATGTCCATCGCGCCCAGGAGACCTCTCTTCAGATCACTGGCCATCAGCATAAAGCTGCTTCTGATAGATACAATTCTGTGTGTGTGTTCGTTGCATCTGTAGTGCCAGGCAGCAGACTCTTGGCATTTCCGGTAAGATCGTGGTCCAACGAGCAAGCGAATTTCTAGTCTGTAGTGACCACGTACAACACATGTCCTCGCACAAAGAGCATCCTAAGGGGAAAGGCTAGACCTAGTGAACCTAAAATTACAAACTGCCATTCTGGTTTTTAAATCTGCATATTGGGAGTGACATCCATGTACAAAGTTCAAGAATGCCCCTTCTGTAAAGAAGCTTGTGGTCTAATCCCAGAACCTGTGGGTATGTTCTCTTACATGGTAAAGGGAGGTCCATAGATGTGATTAAATTAGGATCTGGCACTGGAGGGGGTTCCCTGGCTTTTGGGGAGCTGGGGGTAGGGGGGTGCTCAGCAACTCATAATGGCCCTTGTAGGAGCAGGCGGACATGTGGTCATGGGAGCAGGTGTCAGAGGGCCAGAAAGGGCTGAAAAGCTTCACATTTGGCTTTGAAGATGGAGGAAGGCACCATGAGCCATGGGTCTACAGGTGACTTCTGGGCTCTGAAGAAAGGAAAGGTAACCCGTTCTCTTCCCGAGCCCCAGTAGACTCAACCCTACAGATACCTTGATGGTGGCTCAGTGAGACTGATGTTTGGACAGCCTGATTTCCAGGACTATAAGACAATAAACCTGTGTGCTTTTAATTCACTATTCTTGTGGTCATTTGTTATAGCGAGCCAAGAAATTAATAGTTCCTATGACTAATAGTCTTATAAGCTCGAGGTGAACTAAAAAATTAGATTTTTTGAAAAGTGAAAACTGAGTCCTGGAGCTATGAGGCTCATTTTCTACCTGCTGTCACCTCTGCCTTCTCCCTTCTCCCTGACTCTCTCTCTCCATGATATATTCCCAGCCTGAGAAAATAAAAAGTAGGGACTCGTTCTAGAATTGTGTTCTTTACTTTGGGTATTCAGAAATAATAAATATCATTCCTACAGATACCACCTATTTATGATCATCAATTAACTATAACAAAAGAAAAGTTCAGGATTTTAAAAAATCACCAAATCAGATTAACACATTCCATTTACTAAATCTTCCAGGAGAGTATCTCTCTGCCTAATTACTCTTATTAAATTTTAATCAGCTCAGAGAGCTGTCTACTCCATCTTAAAATCTGAAACCACTGATTGAAAGGGGGTATGGAGAGAGACTGTTAAAGAGATCCAGTATCAGCTGGAAGAAGAGAGAAATCCCAACTGGACCACATGAATGAGCTATAAAAACTCTTCTTAAAAACACGCCCCAGAATTCAGGGAGAAAACTTTAAAAGCAGCAGCAACCTAGGCCATTTAGTGAAGGTTCAACTACATCTACACAGAAGCGCATTAAATCACAATGCCGAGAGTAACTGAGGATCTCATAGAAACCTAAGTTGGCCCTCCCTGGTAGTGCAGTGGGTTAATGCAGCACTAAGAAGCTATAGCCATTTCAGCATGAGTTTGATCCCCACCCCGGAGGTGACCCACATGGTGCGGCAGACCTCTCCTGACCTACCTGCTGCTCCCCTCAGCAGTGTACTTCATTGATCTGCCTGTTCTGCTCCCCACTCTGTCTCTGGTGAAGTCTTTCACTGCCCCTGCATCTCTGGCCTATACCCCAGTTCTGTATGCATAAAGAAATAAATCTTTTTTAAAAAAAGAAGAAGAAGCCTAAGTTACTGGTATGACATTCAGTTGTGGTTTTTACAAAGTCTTTTTATTTAATTATGTTCATTAAGGTAGCTTAATACTGTGTATGTTTTAGAGCTATAGCCTCACACCTCTACAAATGTATGTTATCACAGCTCACCCACCACCATCCAGACACCAGTACTCCTCCACTATGGTCTACTGAGCCCTCCCCTCAACAAGATAGGACAGTGTGGCCTGTGACTGGAGAGAGACACATACTTTAATGTTTAACAGGGTACAATCCCTTAATAATTCACTTAGCAGAGAGATATTCCAAGAAACTCATCAGTTGTCAATTTTGTTATTGTGCTAAGTCATAGAATGTATTTACACACACCCGGATAGGATAGCCCACTACACGACTGAGCTGTATAGGGATCACCATCACAGAAGAGGGCCATTGTTGACTGGAATGCCATTATACAGTGTGTGATTGTGTATAGACAATAGAATATTATTTACCCTTAAAAAAGGAATGAAATCCTAGCATTTGCAATAACATGGGTGAAACCAAAAGGTATAATGAGAAAATAAGTTAGAGAAAGAAAAACCAAGATTGAATGATTTCGCCTATATGTAAAAATCTAAAAACCAAACAAAACAAACTCTTCAATGCCAAGAATAGATGTTGGTTGCCAAAGGCAATGTCCAAAGGAGGGAAATTGTTTAAAAGGTGTAAATTTTTAATTATAAAATCAGTAAGTCACAGGTTGACAGACTTACATGTATAACATGGAGTCTATAGTTATTAGCACTTTATGGAATATGAGAAAGCTTTACAAGAAAGTAGACTTGACACATCCTCCTTATAAGAAAAAATATTTTTTGTAGCTATGCATGAGGATAAATGATAACTAGACTTATTATGGTGATCATGTCTTATTATATAAAAGGTTGAATCATTATACTGCATAGAAGCTGATGTCATGTTACATGTCCATTAAACCTCAATAAAAAACAAAAAATCTGCAGAAGAGTTGAGTAGATCATTTCACCAGTGATGACGTACATTGAAAAAAGGCTCAATGTTGTTAGTCAACCCAGAAAAGCAAATGAAAGCACGGACGAAGTTCCATTTCACACCAGCTAGAATGGCCGCAATTAAAAAGACAATAACAAATATTGATGAGAAGGGTGTGAAAAGCTAGACCCCCTCACATATTGCTGGATGAAGTCATATGGTTCCCTTTGGAAAACAGATTGGCTGTTTCTTTAAAAGTTAAAGTTTTATGCAGTGATTCCCCCTTTGGAAATTACCCAAGAGAAATTAAAGTCTTAAAAACTCATTCATAACAACCAAACAATGAAAGTAAGTGACCACTCACCGGCAAATGAATAAACAAAGTGCGGGGCAGCCTTGCAATGGAGCCCTGAGCAGCAACACAAGCTAATGCAGCCTGCAGCGAGACATGAGGGAGCCTCGAAACACAGGCTGAGTTAACACCTCAGTCACAAATGACTACATGGGCATGCATCCATTCCTATGTGGAGCCTGGACAACAGCAAATAGACAGAGGTAAGAAGTGGGTCATTAGTTGCCTGGTGCTAGGAGTAGCCACAGGGGGAAGGAATCTGCCAGTGGACGCTTGGGGTTAGTGAAATATTCTATGACCACTTCTATGGAGTGTCAGACAATCCCGTGGATTTACCAGCAATGATTTAGTTGTAGAAATGAGTTTTGTGACATAAAAAATTTTATCTCAGTAAAGCTATTTAGAATAATCAGAGTGTGGAACTTAATTGAAAGTCTAATCAATGGGTAGAAAATATGGTTTCCTTCTTCAATATTAAGTCATCATGTACCCTCATTAAAAATGTATTCATCCTCAGTCTGTGTTCCCTTATTTCATTACAAATATCAAGAACTAACCTGTTACTCCCTTACGTAGACCATAAAGTATGGTCTGTGTAAAATAAAATGAAAAGAATAGGAGATTTAAAAATAGATAAATGGGGCCCTCCCTGGTGGCGCAGCGGGCTAAAGCACAGCACTAAGAAGCTTAAGCTACTTCCTCATGAATTCGATTCCCGCCTGCCCCGGAGGAGATCCACATGGCGTGGCAGACCTCTCCTGACCCGCCCGCTGCTCCCCTCAGCAGTGTACTTCGTCGATCTGCCTGTTCTGTACCCCACTCTGTCTCTGGTGAATCCTCTCACCCTCCGCATCTCTGGCCTGTACCCCAGTTCTGTATGAGTAAATAAATAAATCTTTAAAAAAAATAGATAAATGGTTATTTCGATATAAAAGTATTGATTTGATCACAAGGTCCTTAAGAATAAAGGACTCCAGGGGTTAGTGAATTATTAAGAATTGTTGAATTCTTAATAAGCAACAAAATGGGGAGCGGCCAGCACTGGCGAGGCGTTCGGCCCTGGACAAGACCACTCATGCATGATGAATCCCAGAATATTCATCATTTTGAAAATCATGTCCAAAGCGATGCTGTGCTTGCATGATGAACAATGGGACATCATTCAAAACAAACCCAGCTGTTCCAAGAACAGCAAATATTCAGGAACACGGGGCTGCAGACAAACTAAGTAAACACCAGTGAGGAGTCTCCACAAGGAAAGGACAGAGAGGAAAGTTGGAGTGAGGCGTGATATGAGGGGGATACTTCCTACATAATGCGGTCTTTGCTTCCAGGTGGAATTTGTTCCCTCTCATCACCTACTGCGTCTAAAGAACTAACTAGAAGATTGACCCGGGTTATGTGGAATCCTAACATCTTAACATCTCTAAATAAGTTTGTGTTACCATCATGTTCATCCTCACCTTTTTCCCCCTGAGGCTTCATATTACAAAAATAATTTCATTGGCCTGTATGTTTACAATGTGATGCTACAGAGAAACCCAAACAATAAGTGAATCTAAGTGTGACAGAGTTCTTAGCCGTGAACTGGGAGACAGATGAAGTAGGACGAGGAATTTAGGGCCAGGTCCTGAAGAGCCTTAAAGCAAAATAATGGAGTTTGGGCCTTTTCTGAGTAGCGCTCACAGAGACAATGACTCATGTTGTGGTGCAGGACAATTAGAACTGCCCGGCTATGAGGGAGATCAACAGAGCCCCACACACAGCTGAACAGGTGTGGACAAAGATGAGAGGCAATATCTGAGTTGGCTAGACTTCCACTCAAACACAAAGGTGGTGCTGGCAGGAGTTGAGGTCATAGCCCAAGATGGACAACAGAAAAGGAAGACTTTATAGAGCCGATGTGATGCAGGAGTTTGTAAGTCTTGCTGCCGAAAGTTCTCCAACACCAGGTCAGAGGGCGAGTTCACCTGAAGTGAAGGAGACGACCTACCTGCTAAGGCTCCACTGGGCTTCACCAGGTTCTCTGGGCCTGGGATGTTTGGACAGCCACAAGAGAGGAAGTGCTCTGTCTTCTGGAGTCAACAAGTACCTGCACTTCCCTGCCTCTCACTTTTAAAGAGGCAGGGGGAGGTGTTGTAGGACGTGTTACCAATTTTTTTTTTTTTATGACAAAATGATCCCACTTGGGAAACATATCCTCTTTGTATATTTGAAGACTTTTGTAAACATTAAAAAAGCCACAGAATCCAAATCCAGGAATTTGAACTCGAGTAGCCTAGGGCTAACGATCATCTTCCTCCACTCTGGAAGAAACAAGACTATGCATGAAGTTGTCTGCAAGTGACCAAAATAGATATGATGATAGAAAGTAGGACGCTAATTGTCTATTGTGTTTCTACTGTCACCATGGAATTGTTCTGAAGGAAATGAGCTTGGAAATCTGTCCTAATATTCCCTCTCTTTATTTGAATATATAAAATTCTGAAGGTTTGAATTTTAGTGGTAAACCAAACTGGAAAAAAAAAAAGTACAAATGGGGCCCTCCCTGGTGGCACAACGGGCAAGGACACAACACTGCAAGCTGGCCACAGCTGCTTCAGTGCAAGTTCGATCCCCATCCCAGGAGGTGACCCACATGGAGCAGCAGATCTCTCCTGACCCACCCACTGCTCCCCTCAGCAGTGTATTTTGTCAATCTGCCTGTTCTGCTCTCCACTCTGTCTCTGGTGAATGCTCTGGCCCACCACACTTCTGGCCTGTACCCCAGTTCTGTAAGCATAAATAAATAAATAAATCTTTAAAAAAAAATAAATCTTGTTATTTGCAGCAACGTGGATGGAACTGGAGGGAATTTTTCTAAGCAAAGTAATTCATACAGAGAAAGACAAATGCAGTGTGATTTCATTCATATGTAGAATATAAAGAAACAAAGAACCAGACAAGACTAAACAAAAACAGAAAAAAAAAGAAACTATCTTCTGATTATTAGTGGAGTCATGATTTAGCTTCCTGGTTTGGAAAGAGCAAAATACCCCTTTCTGGACAATGTGTCATCTCCGTCGCTGCAAGAGAACTATGCAGTTGGCATATCATTAGAGGAAGCCAATCACTGTTCGGCGCTTGGGGTGACAGTAAATAGAAAATCTAGACATGCAAGTCTTTATATCATTATTTTAACACTTTCAAGACAGGAAATTAAACTCAACTCTTGAAACTACAAGACAGTTCATCTTCTTCCTTGAATATTCTCGCCTCTGATGTTAATAATTTATGGGATAACTTTCTCTGGCGTATGATCACCATCCTACGAGTATCCTCCAAAAATGGGTCTGGAAATTCTGCAAAGCAAGTCAGCCCCAAACTGACAGCATTCTGAAGGTGTTGTGCTGAATTCTGGAAGAAATAAAACCCAGCTCTGGTCCCATCGTGGAATCTGATAGGAGATGCTGTACCTACTTCTGAGATCCAACCATAAACAAAATCTATTTCATGCACAAGATGAGACCAAAGGAAACAAAAACAATCCCATATATATCTCAAACTTGGCACTGGATAAATAAAAAAGAAACATGCTTTAAGAGTTTGTAATGACAGTCTGCCCCTTCTATAGCTCCAGTGTGATCTGAGTTATCTGAACAGAGAATTGGATTAAAGTAATCTCAGTTTTGTTACAAGGAGTAACTAGAACATATCCTCTCTGGAGGATCTCAGGTTCAAAGCACATCTCAAAGAATTCCCACTGGTAAATTTCCTTAAAAAATAAGAAGCTCTCATTTAAAAATCAGGAGACACACACCTTAGTGAGGATCTTAATAAGAATAATCAATAAAAAACTGTTGATACGAACATTATAGACATTGGAATTACTGGACACAATATGAATAATTATTTAATAGATTTTAACAGAGATTATTTAAAATATTTAAAAAATGAGCAGCAAAGAGGCACATTTTTCAAAGAAAACAACTCAAAATGGAAAGTACAATCATTGAATTAAAAAGTCCGAAAGCTGCTCGTTATGGGGCGGGAGGGAGGGAAGCACTGGATATTTTGTCTAAGATAAAACTTATTAATAATCAACCATGAGTTAGATTGAAATACAGACCTCCTTTGTATAATTTGCCATCGAAATGCTCCTCCAAAAACCCTCCCTTCTTGTCCAGGGACATGTCCCCAGATCCTGCAAATCAAAACCTAGTTGATCCTGTTGGAAATGGAACAGTGACGTAGCAAAACAGAGCACACAAACACATGAAAGCCAGATCCGTGGGAGTAATGGAGAATTCAGTCACCTCTCCCCAGAGAAAAGGAAAGTACAATTATGTCATTCTCAAAGGCTCACATAATTAAATTAATGTAAAATTAAAACCAAAATGAAATATTCCTCTTTATATTAAAAGGAGTTCACTGAAGTCACCCATGTACAAGTGGATGCTGCGGCACATTATTAAATGATTTAAAAGATTAATTTTCACACAAATCACAGTGTCGGTGGCCTTTATGCTAGTAGGAAGCGAACCAGTATCCTGACTCAGAAAAGAGCTGGTAGTTGCGGAGCAAGGGAAAGGAGAGAGCTGCAGGGAGCACCGGGACATGCTCAGCTTCCCATGGTGACGTGTGTCTAACTCCTGAAGCATTAGGAGAGGACCACTCACTGTCAAGAAGAGAGAAAGAGAGAGAGGTCTCTAGACAAGACCTATAATCTCATCTAGCATGACAACTGTCTGGTTCCTAAACCCCAAGTATTCACTTCAACAATCCGCAGCTGTCTACCCAGGAGGCCTGGAGGCCTTGGAAGCAGGACGAAGATGACCAGGTCAGTCTTCTGCCCCTACAGCCTCCCCCCCCCCCATTTCTGCCAAACCCAGATCCCTAAGCAAATGCTAAGCAAATATATGCCTCAGGGTTTGAATAAAAATGTGTGTGCAAACTACAGGGGAATAAATGCTCTCCCGAGCAGAACTGTCAGCCTGGTTTGCATATGGAAATTGCTGCTTGCTTCTCTGAACAGCATTATGCCAACACGGAGGTGAAAGCCCTCTTCTTCCACAGCTAGAGAGGAGGCAAGATGGCCTCCCAACGAGAAAGGGCCGCGGTAGTGGGCTGGAGGAGGAGAGCGGAAGGAAGGACCCAACAGGGCTCTGCCTGAAGGGTCGGCTAGTAAATTTTTAGGTTAGGAGGCACAGTGGGGGCATTCGGTCTCTGAGCAACCAGAGGTGACTTAGATACGGGTGAGCGTGACCACATTCACGGGCAGAGATCAAAACCTGAGGTTTCGATAATTTTTACATATCCTAAAATAGTATTCATCTTTAACAAAAAAAAAATTAAGAACATACACACTCATTCTTTGCAACCAGCCTTATGTATTCTGTCAGACACCAGGCTGGGCGGGGGCTTGGCCACAGTTCCCAGACCCCCATCCCAGAGCACTTACTTGCCCTTAAGTAAGCGTCAAATACCCTCGAGGATGAGTCAAAACACAGATCCTTGCCACCCCCCACCCCCAGGTTTGGCGCCCACAGGACCAGGAGGAGGGGCTGACCAATTGCCTTTCTCGAAAGTTCCAAAGGATGCTGAAGGGAAGCCACTCAGACCACATGTGGAGAACCACCATTTAGAAACAGGACAAAGAGAAGGGGGAAAGCCACATGGCTGGGCTAGATAAGCAGTAGTCAGGGGGGGAAATTATGCAAATTTTGTTTGCCCAAGAGAAGGCAGAAATGAGGAACATCACTGAATTTTGATCATCAATAAATTCATCTCTCTCTGCCTAGAAAGTCCTACCGTCAGACATCTACACAATATCCACATCACGTCCCTCCTATCTTTGCTCACAGGAGACCTCGCTGAGGCCTGTTTCCCCAACCACCTACTCACATTGTATCCTACACCTGCTCCCCACACCTATCCCAGCCTGTTCACTGGTTTCTCAACACTTGTCTCCTCCAGCCTATGGGTAATTCGCCTGGTTGTTGCGTGGGTTATTTATAATCTGCTGTCCTCCCCTCTCCCTGTTCCTGTCCCCATAGACTCTTAGCTCTGACGGGCAACAAAATAGAAGAGGATTTGTCATGGACCAATATCTTTGTCCACCACGACAAGGTCGGTTCAGAAAATGAGAGTCCACATTTAGGAACAGGATTTGTGAAAACAATTATGTGTTTAGGTGCCCTCGAAGTAAAAACTGGTGCTTGTATTTTTGCTCATCTTTTGATCTTATTTTTCTAGCCATTCATTTAGCTGCATTTTACAGAACTGACAGTCCAGGATGGATTTGGAAATAAAAAGCAAATGAACAAAACATGTTTTCCACAGGTAATTTGTAAAGCACTAGCTTGGATATCTGAAAGGGCAAGTTTATATAATCCAGTGTGATCTGGAGTCCAATTTTTTTTAATAGAAGTTTTCATCTATGCAGTTTTGAGCCAGATTCTGCAGGCCACAGCACAGTTGATTCCACTATCATGGATGCGCCAACCAAAGCCGTTAGAAAAAAATCATTACAGCTACCCCCCAAACTTTGTTCCCCAGCTCTCGAGGTCCCCTTGCACTCTCAACTGTATGAGTGATTATCACATGGCAGTATCTTCAATTTCATGAAGGCTAAAACTTGGATCTTTGTTTGTCTATTTCTCTCTATACCCCATTCTTTCTTCTTATTGTTGATATTTAAAGCTATGCATTCGTCCCAACACATTATACATGAACTCAGGTTTCACTTAGATCAGGATTTCTCAGAAAATCACCAGGAGGGCTCTGTTAAAGCAGAGTGCTGCCCAGAAATGCGAGTGCGGAGGTTGGCAAGCAGCCCAGGAACGAGCATTGCTAGCAAGCTCCCTCGTGGCTAGGCGAGCTGTATTTTGAGAACAGCAACCACCAATGACTTCATGAATTCCGTCAAAATATTAATTCGTTCGACGATTTTTTGTATGACATCTATTTTAAAATATAGTTTTGACAATTTAAAAATGGTTTAAACAGATTCAGGTAACATCCAAGCCATTTGAGGAAAGGCAACTCGTAAAGGTGACAGATGCAAATGAGGAACAGATCTGTTTCCCGGGATGACATTCCAACACTTCTGGCTGCCCCATCCTGCTCCAGGAAAGGCAGACAGCATGAGGCCTCACCTAGCTGAAGCTACTATTATATACGATCACGCGTGGTTGAAACTATTCTAACGTTACCATGAAAATAAAGCCAAACTGTACTTTGCCAAATACTGGTTCCTTAATCTGAACACTCCCCCAACTCAAAAATAATTTGCTAAATATTCAGGTCACAAAAATCTGAGCATGGCATGTTAAGCTTTCCCATACTCTGTCTCCCCATTCCCCCTCCTCTATTGTTTTCCCTTTCCCATGCCTCTTCCCAAGGAACAAACCCTTGGGCTTCCCCACCCCCACCCAGCGTGGGTAGGAATTCACCTTTAGATCCTCCTGTTGTACTTTAAAACCAAGAGTCAGCTATGCTAACTTCCACAACAGACCCTTATTTTTTACTTACATATTATTTATGCAAATGTTTTTCTCTTTTTTATAAATGTTCCCACTGTGAAATGAGGCTTCTACGCCCATAGAAGTGTAAGCTGTACTCTCCAAATGTATATAAGGCTATAAATCAATAAAATTGTATTTACAAACAAACATGTTCTACCCCAGCAGACAATGAGATTATAAATTACCCACAAAGAAATGGAAGTAAGAAATGTAATAGCAAAGTCCACTAGATTCGTTCATCTTTTCCCTCCTTGGTTATTTGTTCATTTTGCCAGTCAATAAATTTCAATGACTGGAAAAGGAGCTCTATTCGTTCAATTATGAATGTATCTGCCTCCATAGAAATAGACTGGGATGCTTGACAAAATGAAACAGCTCGGCGTTTAATGTACAGTTAAACTCAGAAACACCAACTTATTTTAAAAGGAACTTCTGGCTGTCAGATTGACTTATATATGGTGGTAGCTCTGGGTGGAATTTTGGGGGGCGGAGGGAGAAGGGAAATTGACCCTTCTGGTATCTCATCTTGTAGCAGCCAGACTGATCTGTTTCCTTACTCCAGAGAGAGGTTTTATTAAAAACAGCTTGCATCATAGAAACAAAAATGAATAGCCCTTCCTTCAGAGTCAATTTGCTTTGGCAGACACATGAAACAGTATATCCAGGAGCGTTTTGCAAACACGAGGCAACCACTCGAGAAGATGGGGTGTCATGGTCCATCATAGAGAAGAAAATCCCAGGTTGAGTACATTAACTTTTCCCATCCACGTAACACTTACTTAGCTGGGAGTAAATAATAAGTCACCTGCAAGAGTTCACTTCCTCCAAGTCCTATCACTTAAACCACCCAGGAAACTGCAGGATTCTTGAGAGCTGAACATGTTCGTCTTAAGAGAAGAGCCGGCTCAAAGGCCAATACAGACTCACCCACTAACCAGGGTCCAGCACTCGCAGAGTTCCAGTACTCCTGGCTGTGGCTTCACGCTGGGGAATCTGGCACCTTTCCAAGGAACTCCCCTGCTTGTGGCTGTTCATGCCCGACTGAACAGCCCTAACACACATGGTCAACTCTCAGCGCTGTCTGCTACCACTCAGCTCTGACTGTTCCCCTCAGTTCATCTGCTTTGTCTTTCCACTTCTAAACTTCTTAAAAGGGCACGAAAAGACATGATTTCGGGGCAGGTGGTTTTCTTTGGGGCTTTTACAGGAAGATCAGAGTTGGTTTCTTTTCTAAACTGCTTGATATGTCCATCTGATGGCCTTTGGGTGACACCATCTACTGCTGCAGGATCTCGGCAGTCCTGAAGAGGAAAAGCACTCCAGTGGTGAGTGCTTCATTTCATTTATTCCTCAGTTTTCATCTAGGGGTGTTTTCTGCTGCAGAGCTACCCAGATGATGAAACTCTGGGGACCAACCCTGGCCTTACGTGACTGGTTTGGACTTTAATTCAATCCACAGTAGCAGCAGCCGCTGTCAATCTTCCAACAGAGAACGGGCCTGTGGATTAATCCAATTCATGTGTGTGAGGGAGTCTTCAACCCAGCAATCAGGCATTTTTATTACCGTCATGACTTGATAATATGCAAAATACTTCCCAGTTAAATGTTTTATCTTAGGCTCTCTCAGATTTATCATTAATCTAAGACCTTTATTACAATCCTTCAGCTACAGTTTGCATGTCTGTGCAAGTAAATAAACATTTCAGTTCATGCTAATCTAGGGTTGATTTAATAGCAGCCACCTCTCAGTCATCTGTGCTGTCTGGCCTTCATTCTTCCTGATATCTATGAATTACAACTCAAATGGGGTCCAGCAATGAAGCCGAGAGGTTAAACTTCCATATTTTATAGCCTATAAATGCAGACCTAGAAAATTTAACCAATTTGCACGTTGAAACAGTGGTTGCAGAGATTATAAGCCAGTCCTCATTCTCATTCCACACATTTGATCAAATAAAGAATCGTATTAAATATTGAGCCAGAGTTTTTGTAGGGAGGAGTGGAAATAAATTCTAGACCTAAGAACAGAGAGAAACAATATATATATCCTACCCCTTAATTCTGTACATCTCATCTAAGATGATCATCTTGATATTGGTCCTGCTCGCTAATAAACCTGTAGCTAGGTAAGACTGTCCAAACTCATTGTCCCGGCTACCTGACGGAAGGCAGAGGCCTCTCTTATCACCAGAGCCCTCATAGCTTTCAGGCCACAACCACCTGCATTTTTTAAGCACTGGTGTGAGGGTTACAGGCCTAGCTTGACCTCTGGTTCCCAGACCAAGGTGACAAGAGAGCTGCTTTGAATGCTTTGGGGGAGACCAATCTAACCAAACAAAATATAAGAAAACATTACAAATGGTAAGAATAATTATGCATATGTCAAGGAATACAGAGAAAAGTAAAGAAAATTAAAACCAGAGTACAAGGCAGAAGTATTTCCAATGGGAGCAAGAACTACAAGCAAGAAACTAGTCAGATATTGGCCACATTTGTACAACGACCTTTAGACTTTAAAAAAAAAAATTCTAGCCCTGGACCCTCCCTGGTGGCGCAGCAGGTTAAAGCCACTTCAGCATGAATTCGATCCCTGCCCCAGAGGTGACCCGCATGGCGCGGCAGACCGTTCCTGACCCGCCCGCTGCTCCCCTCAGCGGTGTATTTAGTCAGTCAGCCTGTTCTGCTCCCCACTCTGTCTCTGGTGAATCTCTCACTCTCTGCACCTCTGGCCTATACCCCAGTTCTGTATGCACAGATAAATAAATCTTTAAAAAAAAAATCTAGCCCATTTTTATTTTCACTGCAAAACAGTATGTGTCCCAGAGTATGCACTCAATAAACGTTTGCTGAATTGAATTTAAATTACTTTAGTTTGGCAAGATTATTTCTTTTTCATAGTGCTCAGAGGGGAAAATCATTAAATGGATTTTTACCCTGGCTTTCATAAATGTCTGCATGGTGTTGAGCCTGTTGGGGTTTTTCCTTTGCAAAATTATTCTGCTTTGCTTCTTACTGCTGAAGCTCCCTTCTCTGTGCTTGCATTAAAACTGCAAGTCAGAGGGTCTGCCAAGACCCTACCATCAAATTGCAAAGACTTTAGCAAACCTGTTAACTTTCTTGAAGTCAACCACTTTCTTCAAGGAGCCGGCCGAACCCTGATTTTGTTTGTAAGATCTGGCTTTTGTTCATTCCACACAGAGAACAGAAATCTTGCTTGGAAATCCTTCAATTTCATGTTTGTATTTATGTTTAGAGTTGGCAAATGACTTGCACATTTGTATAAGCAAGAAAAGTACTGGGGGAACTCTAGAATGCCAGTAGGAGAAAAAGGGATCCGCTCTGTCACTATGGGAAGGCTTAAAGCTCGATTTAAATCCTGTCAAGCTGAGAATTTCTTTTCAAATACAGTGCTAGATTTCTTTGAAAGGTTTAACCAATAAGTCAAACATCAAGAACTCACCTCACTTCCAAATAAGGATTGATGTCTCAACAGACTTAGAATATAGCCTCGAATTCTTTCTTTCCCACTTTTCACAAAATTACACCAAGCGGCAAGATCTCACGCCTGAAGACTCTTCCTTCTGCGTTCATCCTCTCTGGATGTGTCACATGACCAGGGAGGGCGGGGTGGGGAGCAGAGTTACCTGAGCTGTTTCCCTCCAGGCTGATATTAAATTCTTTAAATGCAGAGCCCTGTTTTCCTTTACCAGATGTGTGTGTCATAATTAAAGCTTACAAAGAGTCAGAAGGGCTGTCACATCCACCTTTTAAATTTACCAATGACAAAATTAAGGCCTCGAGAGATTCAAATCCTCTGCTGAGATGAGAATTTGAAATGAACTCTGACACTCTGACTCCAGCGGAGGGCTGGGCCCTGGCCACAGCAGGTGTTCTGCATTCTTAATTAACTGCTGTTTACCTGTGCTGCACCTTGCTGACTTGTCTTCAGTTTAACCCCAGCTCTATCCAATGAGCACCATCTCTCTGCTAGGCATCCTCCTAGATCTTGGAGGAAATGATAAAGGAGACTCCTAGCTGCCTTCAAGCACTTGCTGGTTTCATGGCACCTGTGAGTTGTAATGTTGAAGAAGATCAAGACCAGTGCTGATGTTCATTCGTGCATTTGCTCACTAAAGGCGAGGTGAGCCCTGGCCTTGTGCCAGACATTATTTTAGGTACAACAGAGGTGATAGCCAGCCTGCAGAAACATCAGCAAGCGGATTCTGTTGGTGGAAAGTGCTCCAGAAACAAGGAAGGATGCTGTTCCTGCCAGGCTGGGCCAACAGGCCTGCTGGTGACCTTTGAACCCTGACCTGAAGTGGGTCTATGAGAATGTAAAGCTGGGAGTTTGATGGGGATAGAGATTTAAAGTCCTTTGGTTTTGTCCTGGTTTATCCTTTTTAAAAAGTATGATGACTGAGATTAAAAGCACACAACAGAATGTACAATTTTCATGCTTACAAATGAGCAGTAGTTGGCATAATCACAAAGCTCCCCAACACCTGTCTTCTCTCTGGGTCTAAAACATGGTCATCACCCCTAGAAGAAAACCTGATCCTCACCAGTGGTCACAGTCTCCCACCTTCTACCTGATTTACACCTGATAACTGCCAACCTGCTCTTTGTTTCTGTAGATCAGTCTGTGTGTTCCAAATAAATGGACCCGCATAATATGAACCTTTGTGTGGACAGCGCCTTTCATTCAACACAGTGTCTTTGGTGTGGATCTGAATCGTAGTGTGTTTCAGAACTTCATTCTCATATGGCTGAAGAATATCCCGCCGTGTGCTGGGGCCCACCCCGCCCCCAGCAACATTGAGTTTGTCCACCTTTTGGCTATTAGGCGCCTATGAAAATGTGAGCCTTGTATTTGAGGAGCTCTTTTTATGTTGATTCTTGGTACTCCCCCTTCTTAACCCATTTCTGAGTCTGTTCACAAGTCATATTTGGAACTATGAAAAGTGTTTGAAAAGACTCCATAGTGATGAGAAACCAAATGTATTTAAGCTCCTAAATGAAGGTCTTGCCCATAGGGAATCCTCAGTAAACGGTAGTTGCTATGATCAATAATAATTAAAAGATGACAGAGCCGAATGTCATTTTCAGCCAGCATCGGCCCCACCTGGGTGCTCCCAGGTGGGAGCAGGCTGGAGCGCGTGAACCAAGCACCTCCCAGGTTCCCCTACAACTCCTCACCCCCCCTTAGACACTCCCCAGGGATGAGAGGAATTGGCTGGCTGTTTCTCCACATTCGTGTTAGTTATCTGCCATACTATCAAACACTCACTAGCTCCAGCCTTGCCACTGGTCTTGATCTGGGTTTTGCCCTGAAGATACACAAACCTGGTTATAGAAACAAATGGAAAGAGATTGTTGTGTTTCTGATCATAGAACTTGGCATGAAACGGATCTCTAATTTATTTATTGAACACACCACCGCTGACATCATTGCCTGAAGCAAAATCAGGCAGGTCTGATCCCAGGGTGTTTGCCGCCCAAAGTCAACACCATTTAAATCACTAGTGACAATAAAGCATTCCATTTGCACCTAGACCAAGTGTCTGTTCACATAATCACTTAACAATCATTTGAAGGATTTTGGAGACATCCTGATTTCAGAAAGACTTACGCAGTCTTTGGGGGACTTGCTTAGTACCTCAGAGTACACCCCTGGCCTCATCTCCCCTACTATATTGAGGTTACTTTATCTGACCCTATGTATTTCGCCAAAGGTTGCAAGACTTACCCTGTGTATATATTTACTTAACCCAACCCCATCAGTTTAGAAGCAATTATGAGTTGTACAAGTTACAACGAATTTAAGACCATATTTAAGTGTCTAACATCAATTATGCCTTCTTTTTTATTTCAACTAATGCTAATTACATTGATCACAATGCTAATTACTTCAGAGAGCAGAACACTGTGAAGACTGAGCAAATGCAAAGCTAACTGCTGACAGTGGTTGTTCTAGCAAATGCTAATTTAATACCCTCACAGAATTGGCAGTTTTGAGAAAGACACGTCTTCCTTAAGCAAACAAAATAGTTCTCTTCCCATTAAGCAAGAACCTTGTTCATATATTTGCACTTAGGTCTCTCCCATTTACAGAAAAGAATTCTAGCTCTGTTTTTAGTCACTGTATCACTATGTTCCTTCTTGTACATCAGCTAACAGACAGGAGGAAGCTTTCAAGAGAATCTCTGTACATGTGCACGATAAGAGAAACACAGCAACAGGAGACCTTCAGTATCTCAGAGCTGATTGACCCAACTGCCTTGTGGTCACGGCTTAGGCCAAACTCCAAAGAAAACAAACACCATTATTAGCAAAATATCTCTACAAAAAAAGCTATTTCCCAACCTTGAAGACTATTGCAGTTGACTCAGTAAATACACAAGGCAGACAAACACAGGACCTCTGGGACACTGGGCTTCCCCCAGATGATTCCTAAAAGCAACCTTCATCCCTCAGCAAACTGGTCGCTGATATGGTCTTACATGAATAAGGAAATAAGGAGGTCTCAGTTCATTCTAGTTGCTGAGCAAATGGGTCCAATAAATTCCCAAAAACTCAGAGAACAAGTAGTGGTCAGTATTATCAAGACTCTGCAAAATATGCTTATCCTTTATTTGCAAGTACTGAATAGATTGTTCTGGAACAAAGAACAATCATTTTGTAAGAAGTAGTGATTTTCAAGCCCTCCTAGTGGCACAGCGGTTTAAAACACAGCACTGCAAGTTAGCAGCAGCTGCTTCAGGGCTGGTTGGATCCCTGCCCTGGAGGTGACCCACATGGCGCAGCAGACCTCTCCTGACCCGCCCACTGCTCCCCTCAGCAGTGTACTTCATCAGTCGGCCTGCTCTGCTTCCTATTTTGTCTGTGGTGAAGCCTCTCACCGCCCCTGCACCTCTGGCCTCTACCCCAGTTCTGTATGTACAAGTAAATAAATACCTAAAAAAAAAAAAAAAGTAGCCATTTCTTTTTTTTTTTTCAGACCTATTCACTATGTCTTTCCCCTCCAGTGGAAACTAAGATGTTTTAGAAAAGAAGCTGTATCTGTTTGTTGCTAGATCTGTACCAGCTAGCATAATGCCCAGCTCTGTAATAATTTCTAGAACTTCTGGTTTCCTTACCCTGAATCCTGAAGGGCAAATGGCGTCTCCACTACTAAAAGCAACTGCTCCTTAACAGAGAATTTTGCACAGAGCTAACCTCAGATCTCTTGTCAAAGGCACTCCTTCCCCGCCCAGTGTAAGTGAAATGGAGCGGGCTTGGTTTAGAAAGGAAAAGTCTTTCCCAACCACTGTCTCCATGGTGCATAACGTACAAACTCAGGACATCACGTCCTGTATTGGCCTCTCTATGGAACTGAGGTTTCTCAATGTCCCGGTACTTTCCTGTGAAATGAAAAGAATAATATTTTCTTAAGTGCAAGAGGATTTGTTAAGAATCTTTCACCATAAAGGTAAGATGTCTGAGGCAGAGAACGTTGCCTAGAGAACTATCGTCATTTCACACCCATCCTCTCAGCCGTTCTCTGGCTAGTCTTTCAGACCAGCCTCCAGGCAGCCTGCTTCTTCTGGGCCTACTCAGAATCGCAAGCACTGCAGAGAAAGGGCTAGGCCAGGCCAGCCAGGGAGCTCACCAGGCGAGGAGCACCTTGGGAGGGTGGGCCACAAGGATGAACAAGGGAATTCTTTCTAAAGTTGTGCCTTAGCAAAAAGAAAACTGAGGGGGAAGAAAAGAAGAAAGAATAATGAAGGAAAGAAGGAAGGGAGGGAAGAAAGGAAAAAGGGAAAGGAAAGGAAGGAGAAGAGGGAGGACAAGTTCTTCATAGACCTGATTCTCCAGAAACCTTACAAGGACAGCGACTCTGGGACTGAACTGCTAAAGAGGAAACAGACTTAGCAAAGGTGTCTGGCTTAAATCTCGTAAGTAGCGAACTAAGACTTGAACCCAACGCCTCCGATGCCTCGTCCTTTGCTCTTTCTGCTACAGATACGAGAGCATCTTGCTTTCATTTGCCTAAGCTGTGCCTATTTCAAATTTCTAAGAGAGGTTTGTTGACATGTGGGAGAAATGGTTGGATCACAGTCACCGCTGTGATTTCTGTCATTAAAAAGTTTGCAAGTTCATGAAGACAGTATGATAAAATACACAGCACCAGGTGTTCCTTAAGGACGGGAGCAGCTGCAGTATCCCTGCGGAGCGCAGCTCCGAGGTATATTGTCAATGGCAAAATAAATCTCACAAACGCGGCCTGCACAGCTTAACCCATAGCCCTCAGGGGTGGGGACTTCCAAGTGAGGGCAGAGAAATAGAAGTGTCTCTGTGTGCCTGGACAGAACCTTGTGGCTCTCAGCCCCAGCCTCCAGCCCAGCGTGGATGCAGGATATGAAAATCATTCCAGAATGCTCTGAGACTGCAATTTGTAAGACGCTGGGTTGTCTCTCAAGAGTGAACGCCTGCCACAGAGAACTAAACAGGAGGCATCCAAAGAGATGTCCCTGGAGGGAGTGTGTACTCCAGGTCAACCCAGAGAATAACAAACCAAGAGGACTTCTCGGCAAGGAGACCAGGCTGCAGACAAGTAGCCCAGAGTCATAAAACTGAGCAGAGAAAAGTCAGCACAGCATGGATTCCAGCTGAAAATGTGGGGCAGAGTGGGATCTCAGAAGCCGGTTCTAATTGTTTAAGGATGGCAGTGCCAATGGGGAACTTGGTGCCTGTGGCTCAAACGACCATCTGACTGCTCAGCTATGATCATAGTGAGTTTGCGTCAGAGCAATGGTGGATTCTTTACAATACCCAGAGTTGCAAGACTGGTGTAGATGGGAAGGGCCAGCGCTGGAAGGAGTCAAGGGCGAGTCATAAAAGTTTGTGTGCAAAGAGCATGCGCCTCTCTGGGGATGACCTAGCCAGGTGTCAGGATTAGGGCTGTTGTGTTGGCCACATTGCACTGAAAAACAGGTGCTGTGGAGCAGGCTGTGGATGCAGGATGAGGCCCAAAGAGCAAGATCCTGGCCTTTTATAGAAAGAGGAATTATCCAACATCAGGTGTGAGGGGAAGGAGGACAAGGAGAAAAGGGAGGGGGTGAGACAAGAAAATGAG
Source organism: Condylura cristata (assembly GCF_000260355.1). Classification (NCBI taxonomy): domain Eukaryota; kingdom Metazoa; phylum Chordata; class Mammalia; order Eulipotyphla; family Talpidae; genus Condylura; species Condylura cristata. Next base: position 6,660,520 of record NW_004567108.1, on the reverse strand, counting down.
CTCTGTCGTCTATAGCATCTAGGTGCCTCACATCTGCTTGATGACTCGGCATTGTCATTGAGATCCAGTCTAGGTCCCAGCCAGGGTTTTGATCTTATCAAGGTATTCCATGCATCAGCTTCTGGGGTCCTTGTCATACATCAGTCAACAGCCCTCCCCCCCCCCCAGGTGTTCTACCTGCCATAACTCTCCATGCACACACACCCTCCCCAGGGCGATCAAGCTTTCTGCTCTTGATTGACTTGAAAGACAGCTATGACTGACCCAGCAGTTCTAACCTTGTATTGAAATGCAAAGCCATAGGTAACAACACAGTGGTTGGTGCACAGGCCTCTCAGGATTAGCAGACCAACAGGGGCTCTGAAAACCACAATGGTGGAGGGGATGAGGGTCTTCAGGATCACAGGGTTGGGGTGTGTTTGACATTTCAGGAATTACGAGCTCTGGTTTCCTTGCCTTGACTCACTCTCTGTAGGAAGCGAGATTGCATAAAGCATATACCACAAGGTCAATTTAAAGTTCATAAAAGACCCCAAAATAATACCCATCTGAGAATTTTATTACCCAAGGCTAATTTGAGGGGTTTTGAGGCATACATCAGAGGGGAAAAAACAAAGCTATAGTAACAGGGATGACGGTGTGACTAGATTAGTGTTTATTATAACCAAGAACTCTACAAGGGATTCATGTAATAGCTAGCTGAGTCATATTTATCAACAGAAACGGTTGATAGACCAAATAAAAATGTCAATAAAATGCTCCTCGTGAATGATGTAATCCATTCAGTATGATTTCCATGATTTGATTTCAATGTGTGTTTGTCGTACTGTAGACACAACTATAATTACATTTTACTTAATCGGAATTCTATTTCTACCATCAGAACTTTCCCCCAGGCTACATCTTAATCGTTTAGAGCTCTTACAACCCCGCAAGAATATTAACTCCCTTTCTTTTGTTCTATCATGGATTCAAGTTATTAAGAATAAATTATGTATAAGTTTTCTTTCCTTTAGATGCTGACTACAACTGAAGAGTATATGTAATTCTTTTAGGAAATATGCTATTGCCCAGGATTATAGTATTATAATATTCTATGATTATTGTGGATAATATATAACATTTTGTTATACAAGATTACTAGTTTAATCCAGCTCAAAGCAAAGTCTTCCTATATATCTCTGTCCTTCAGGCAAGTTTTATTAGACATAGGTCAAAGACAATCAAGATAGAGATTACAAACTTAAACCCATGGGTCAGTCAAATTTGTCCCATTAATTGTGACTTTTTCCCAGATGTTTGTAATTACTCCATTTAGTGACATAAAAATGCTGAAATATCAGATAAAAACCCAAATTCTTCTTTTGAGAAGAATCTGCTGACTCTGGGCTGTATCAATTACAGCAGTCATCTGCAGGAGCGTAGCAGCAGCCCAGCCCCAACCAGCAATTCACCTCAGTCCCCACCCAGCCCTATATGACTCCTGCAGGCCTATGAAGTTGCAACCCTTGGCTTTGTAACTTCTGTGGTTATCAATTCTGAGGTAAAGGATGAATCTCACATCAGAAAGTGAGGAAGGGTGGATGAAAGGACACCAAATGAGGAGTTGTGATGGCACGAGAGCAGAAAAGATAAGTCTGTCTGCATAGCTAGGTATGTTCTGGGTAAAGCACAGAGATTTTACAATTGGATACAACTCTGTAATGTTCTGCTTAATGTCAACTACCATGTGGGGCTTTGCCCTGATGTCTACAGCCAGAAAGACAGATCCAAGGAGGAAGACAAAGGCACTCCTCATACGGACATCACCAAGCAGAGATTATGTATCTACTGGGTAAACCAGAGTCTGGAAGGTGAAATGAAACTGAACACTGAATGGCACTGAGCACAGTTTAAGCTTTTCTTTGCAATGTGGTTGTCTTTCTGCACTCAGATATTTGACTATACACTGGGGTTTTTGAGGCGCTCTTAAGATATGTTAGTGAGGCCCTCCCTGGTGGCGCAGCGGGTTAAAGCACAGCACTGAGAAGCTTAAGCCACTTCCGCATGAGTTCTAACCCGGCTTTCCCCGGAGGTGACCACATGGTGCGGCAGACCTCTCCTGACCCGCCGGCTGCTCCCCTCAGCAGTGTACTTCATTCATCTGCCTGTTCTGCTCCCCACTCTGTCTCTGGTGAATCCTCTCACCCTCCGCATCTTTGGCCTGTACCCCAGTTCTGTATGAATAAATAAATAAATCTTTAAAAAAAAAAAAAGATATGTTAGTGAAAACTCCTAGACTCACTTTTGGTTCTTCTGCCTTTATCAGCTCACTGTCTTATTATTCTTATAAATTCACATTCCAGTGGCCAGGGGCATAGAGTTCCTGAGATGCGGTTCCATTCCACTTGTCCCTGTTTGGTAGACAGGCTGTGAGTCTTGTGCCTACTTTGTCTAGTTTTGCTGTCTTCTTCTCTACACCCATTACTGTGTAATCTGCACATGTCTTCTAACCATGAAAGCTGTAACCTTCCATTGGTTAAAAGAGAAAGTATTTCTTTAAAACAAAAAAGTTGACTTTTTTAAAGATTTATTTATTTGTGCATACAGAACTGGGGTACAGGCCAGAGGTGTGGTGGGTCAGAGGATTCACCAGAAACAGAGTGGGGAGCAGAACAGGCAGGCTGAGGGGAGAGGCGGGGGGTCAGGGAGGCCTGCCTCGCCATGTGGTCACCTCCGGGGCAGGCGGGGATCGAACTCATGCAGAAGTGGCTTTAGCTTCTCAGTGCTGTGCTTTAACCAGCTGCGCCACCAGGGAGGGCCCACAGAAAGTTGATTTTTATTGTTAGAATTGGGCTGGGCCATGGTAACCAAAATGCTGGCGCTCATGCTGTTTATGATTTTTTCCTCCAAATATTTACTTACAAAGGATGTTTTCCCCATTTATGAGTGATCCAAGATAAATATGTTTTTCTCAACAGCTATAAAATTTATAATAAAAGCGACTTTGGGAGCCCCAATCTTATTTCTGCTCTTGGGTTCTTCCTTTGCTTCATAAAAAAAAATGTAAACCATTTCTCAAAAAAACCAGCTTTGTTTAGCAATAGTCTTTATACTCTGCCAGTATAAAAAGCAGGGAGGGATGGCAATGATGTCACTCTTTCTGCCCTGCTCTGTCAATCAATGACATTGACAGAAGAGGGTCTCTGATGTCCCGTGGGCACCAGATCACTGACCACTCCTTTCATGTCTTTATTTTCCACATACTCGCACACATGCACATGCAAATGAACATATGCAGACATATCTCCATGTGTCTGCATGTAAGCCCAACATAGTTTCGAGTTCATGTTGAACCTGTTCTACCTCAATTCTATTTCTCTTTCCTCCTTCTATCTCCAGTAAATATAGCATATCAAGCACACCCTTTTCTGAATCTGTTATCTATAAGTAATAGTCCCTCCCAAACCACATTAGTAGTTCTCCAGGAATGTTGCCCTTTTAGAGTCTGATTAACCAGACAAAAAGGCCATAGAACTCCAGCTATATTTCCAAAATGAAAAAAAAAAAAAAAAAAGACTTTCGTTTGAAATTATGATTTTTTTTCCCACAGTAAAAATAGTGCATTTAACTGATGGTAACCAAAATATAATCCATCAAGGTAATAACTGAGTAATCTCTGCCCTATATAAGAGGTCAGAATGTTGACAAATATAGCATCTTGACCACAGATATCAATGCAGAAATAAGTAGAATTTTTGTGTGGAAAAATCCAGATTATGATAAAGTCAGATTTAGGCCCAATCCCAATGCTTAGCCAGCTGCTTTCTGGGCTCACACCACACACATTTATGTCCAATCCTTGCTGCGTCTAACTTGCAATAATTCAGACAAAAGAAAAATTACTTTCAAATAAATGGCCATTCAGCCAAGCACAGGTAAGGCTTGGGGGCATGTTTAAGCTAAGTCAGTATTCACAAATCCACAGAAAGTCAGGGTATTAGAAAACAGCAATACAAAAGGGGTTGGATTCTGTCAAACACCCACTAGAGACCGATTTTTATACAGTAAGAAAAAAATGGCAAATCCATGTGCAGTATTGGTCAAGGCTTGGCACCATGAACCTATTCGTCGCCATAGAAGCCCATGGGGTAGGTACTGTTGTGCCCATTTACAGGGGAGGTAAGTCACTCAGCCCGGATTATGAGTAGACACCAAACCCAGTGAGTGAAACTGAGTCTTGCCAACCACTACACCCCCCTACCAGTAAACTAAAGAAAGAAATCTTGCCTTTTACTGGTCAAGGTGACTGTAAGGACTTAAAAATGTTAAATTATGGCATGCAGGACCTGTCATAGAAACACTTTGGGCTGTACCGCCAAGAAGCCATATTTTAGAGGGGTCAGTGGCCTCCTCTGGTGCCTAAGCATTTGCGTGACACAATTTAACAATAGACTGACTCAGAGCGAGTCTCAGACTCAGAATTGGACTTGTACTGAAGGCTTACAAGGCAGACCAGGCAGCGGCCAACTCTGACTAGGACTTTGAGTCCGCCTGGAGACTAACACGGGGCCTGCAGCCGCAGTCAGCGAGGAGGCTACGGATCTTACAGCACCAAGTTCGAGGTCAACCAGCCAGCCAGCTCTCAGGGCCCTTTCCCTGGCCCCAGCCTGAGTCGTGTAGGGTCCGGCAGCCAGTAGCTGCATACAGTGTACATACAGGCAATACAGATAAATCATGCTACCTACTTACTGCACACACACAATGCATGGACATGTGCACACATCTTATGAGGACTTGTTTCCCACCAAAGGCATACGCCATGCATAACACATGCTATGTGTGCACACAACATGCACACGATGGGCACAAGGAGACCACAGGTGTGCAGCAAACAGGGGACACACTGCACAGCACACACCTCATGCAGGCAACATGCAGAAGCATGCACTGTGTACATACCAGGAGAAAGCCAAACCTGTCTCCCTTCAAAGATGCCCACAGTGACTCTGTGGCATCCCCATCATGGAGGAAAGGGTGAGGTGGACCAGCACCCGAAGGAGGCTCTGACTGTCTCTCCCCTTTTCTTCAGGAATGCAGGAGCTAGGTCTGTGCTGCCAGGAAGATCAGTGCCCTTCCTGGCTTGGGGGGAAAGCAGACGC
>NW_004567108.1:6647027-6655029 GCF_000260355.1 Condylura cristata | reverse complement strand
ACTCCCTGAGGCTCCTCCCAGGCGTGGACGAGGCTCCCCACAATGGGCCCACTTTCCTGAGAGGCCCGAAGACAGTTTCCTATCTTCTGTGACCTCTTGCCCACCTTTCAGGCCTGGGTGAAAGATGCCCACATCCTCCACCCCAGAGCCCTCCCCAAACAGAGAAGCCAAGTATTTCAAGGATAGACACCTCACTTGTAGTATAAGTGGTGTGAAATTGGCCAGGATGTGGTTTTTGCCATTTGTTTAATGTCTTCTCCCCTCCCTCCCTCCCTCCCTCCCTCTTGCTCACCGCCTCCCCCCATCCATCCATCTGTCCATCCACCCATCCATCCATCCTTCCATCCATCCTGGCTGGGTGACTGGCTGGAACAACATAAAAAACAATACATGCCTGTAAAGTTGCATTTTCGGCACCCTCAAGGGGAGGACAGCACACTGACCTTGATTAATTATTCTTCAAGTCTTTTCTGCCAGTGCCCTGAGAACCCGTGTGTCTGGGGGAGACGGGGTGGGGAGAACACAGCAGCAATACTCCAGGGTGCCCTCCCCCAAGAAGACACCCACAGAATAGGTACCTGTGTTGTGGAGAAGCATGAGCCTTGCTCAGGAAAATGGACACATGTCCCTCTACTGACCCCCCATGACCTTGTCTCCTGAACACAGTAGTTATCCTGGGGCACGCAGCAAACCCTCTGCAGCCAGTGCAGTGATGGCCCGGTGCCCAGCCTGCCTTCTCAGAGCTGCTGGCTTTGTAAACATGCTCAGGCTTTTGATTCTCGATCTAGACCTTTGTCTGTATTCAGCTTTCCCCTGCCCTGCCCACCTTCCCGGTCTCCTCCCCTCTGAAATAAGAATCAGCTGGAGGTGCCTGTATCTGGCGGATTTGTATGCTAAACTCAGCTGTACTATGCAATGAGCAATGCAAGGAGATGAGCATCAGGGCATACCAAAAAGCAGATGTTTATTCCAAAAACTTTCACATTCTGGTGATTTTTTTTCTTATTGTGTAACTATTGTATCATCAGTAAAATCTAGGATTAGTAAGACCCATTTAGATTTAACATGCTTGTTTGTTCATTGATTTTTTTTTTTAATTTCTGCTGAGGTGATATTGGTGGATTAAATTAAAAAGGTGGAGGGGGATCACCAAACTAGGACAAAAAAAAAAAAATGAAGGAAAAAGGTAATTGCCTCAACCTCGTCCTGGTTATATTTTTGAGTTTTTAAACATTACTTATTATCATGCGTCTTCCTTGCATGTGCTTAGTATTCACTGAGAATATAAAATGAGCAGTATGTATAGTATGCATTACATGTAATAGCATCTTTTATAATTTTTTATATTCATCATATAGAATAAGCATGCTATATATAACGTATACTATCTCCCTATGTAAACATCAGATGTATCAGATGGAAGCTCATCCAGTTCCTACCAACAGAGCATCCACATTTCTGTACCCGTATTTTCCCCTTTCTCATTGTCATGTAAGGGCTGCCCAGTCCCACCCCATACACCTCTGAATTACCCTACTTGTGTGCTGAGTTCACATCAGCCTTTCTAAGGACCTCCCTCACTCATTTCTCTCTCTCACAAACCACCCCTTCCTCTTTACCACTTTTAGCCCGTAAGCTCTGATGTATTGTCCACTGTCTGCTGTCTGAAACATGCATGAACTCTCCTCTTTCTGCCTCTAATGTTGCCTGCTCTTTCCACTTAGGAACTAAGCTCCTCTGAGAGCCTCAGTCTGTACTTATCTTCATTCTGCAAACTCCTCCTGTCTTCTGGAATCTGGCTTCTGCCTTCCCCAGGCCTGAAACTCCTTTCATTTATAGGCAACATTTCAAAGTTGGTCAGGCAATTCCTTCCAAGAAAGGCAACAGGGCAGGAGGTTAAGAAAGGAGACAGTGACTTATCCATTTAGAATTCAGTTAGCTCAATTTAATTAGAAGACAGGATAAGAAAGACAAAACAGAAACAATAGGAAGAAAGAGGAAACAAGAGAGGCAAAAGACTTAACGAAGTTCTGACTGCCATCAGAAATTCAGTAGCTTCGTTTTGATGTGCTCTAATGAGTCTGTCTTTTGTGTTTTGTGTTCATTTGGTTGGTGTTGGTTTTGGTTTTACTATCTTGGGTTTGTGTGTTTAGTTTGAAAGGGTAGAATTTGCTCTGAATGTCAAGGCAATTTCTGCTCCTGCAAGAGAAAGCAGCCAATAGGTAGCAAGAAAAATAAAGTCTCTATGATCCTCAATTTAAAAAAATAAAAGTACCTCCCCGCCTGGGGATTTGCATGCGAGTCAGACTCTGCGCTGAGGTGGGTGGTTCCGGCTGAGAGGCAGCTCTATTCTTAGGCGTCTGCACTGAGATGAGTTCTGTGGAAATAGCTCTCTGCCCTAGGACCACAGAGTCCCTCCTTTTCACCCGGAACCCCAGTCTGGTTAAAATTCACACCTGCGTGCAAAGGTGCCACAATCACACATACCCTTCTCTGCCTTTATGGCAGGTCACGTGCACTGCTTCTCAGTCTGGGCAGTGTGGCGCTTCCCTTCGTTAACAGAATTGCTTTCTTTTTAGGGAATGGAGACTTTGGGGGTTTTCATTTGTTGGTTTCATTTTCCTTGCCCACTCTTTCATTTACCAAGGTGTGCTATCAGTAGATAGATTTTTCTCAGTGAAGCTGGTGCCTTTTCCATGGACATAATCACAGGATGGACCTGACATTCTGATTCTAGGCTCTAGAAAGTAATCAAATCCACATTAAGGATGAATTTATCTAATTCTAGATGAGCCTTTGGTGCCTAGTTAAACATAGTGAATATAAATTTATAACTTGAAACACCCGAAGATTTCATTAATAAGGCTTTCTAAGATGGGAACTGTTATTAAGGTCTTCTTTTTTTTTTTTTTTTAACTTATCAGACTACTTATGTAAGTTTTGAAAAAAAAACCAGGCTTACTTTTACATTTTCATATGGGTTCCAACAGTCACAATTTATATTACATCCTGTAACATAAGGATGTTTGGCTCTTACCAAAACTGCTTCAAGAATAGGGAAAAGGTGAGGAGAATTCTGCAAAGCAGCATTTTTATTGAGACCATTTTACTCTTAGAATTTCAAGTCCTGGACTGCATAAGCAAAACATATGTGAAGAAAGTAGATATGAATGTTCTTAAATGACTTTAAATTGCTGCATACGGCTCCATCACATTGTCATTTGACCATTTAACACAGGAACTCAGACATAAAAGAGATGGGTATCTTATATAAGGCTAGTGAATTTTTTTTTTAAAGATTTATTTATTTGTGCATACAGAACTGGGGTACAGGCCAGAGGCTCAGGGGCGGCGAGAGGCTTCACCAGAGAGTGGGGAGCAGAACAGGCAGATCAACGAAGTCCACTGCTGAGGGGAGCAGCGGATGGGTCAGGAGAGGTCTGCCACGCCATGTGGTCACCTCCGGGGCAGGCGGGGATCGAACTCATGTGGAAGTGGCTTTAGCTTCTCAGTGCTGTGCTTTAACCCGCTGCGCCACCAGGGAGGGCCTAAGGCTAGTGAATTTATACATGAGTAAGAGGCATGAATTTTCCTGGACTTGGAGGTAAGCTCAGGGAAATTTTAAACCACCCTCAAAGAAAACAAATGAGAGCAAAAAGAAAAAAAAAAGAGCACTAAAAAAATGAAGGCCAAGTATATGAGATATATGGTATTGTTATTTGAGTTTTCTATTTTAATATGTACAGTTGTACTTAGGAGCATTTCTTTCAAAAATGATACCTCTTTTTCAAAAAAAAGATGCTCTCTCTGGGATGATTTATATATGTATATGCACAGGGGCATACATGTTCTGAATAAAAATTGCTCCTAACATGAAATGAACTAAACTTCCTGGACTTGGAGATTTCATACATTAATGTTTTATCATTAAAAACAAATGACGCACATAGGTTCATAAGGAATGGCTTTTTATAGCAAAGACATTACACCTTTACCGAAAACTCCCTACATTGTCCTTTCTATTTTTTCCATAAGCAAAAAAAAGTTGTAAAAAAGCAAAAAAAAAAAAAGCATAAAAAAGTTGTGAAAATCTTGATCACAGACTCTGAGCTAGTTAAAATATTAAATACTTGGCAGACTAAGAGAAGTGCTGGTTATAAATCAAGCTAATTTCGTCTCCTTTTCGAAGGATGCATGTGAAACCTTGTGCGCTTCGTCTCACAACTGTTCATGGCATTTTCTTGAAATTACCTTCTGAACCTTAAAATTTCATTTTTGTGCAAATCAGCCTAAAAATAAATCTCAAAATAACTGCGTTGTTACTCTCAAAAAGCAAAATAGAGAACAAAAGGGTGGCAATGCCTCTCAGCAAACCTAAAACAAGAAAGTGGGTAACACCAAAACACACTTTATGAGTTTTCCCATCAATGAAATTTGCTTTATGTCAAAGTCTTTTACCTGTAAAGAAACAAGATGTGTGGCCAAAAGCCAGCTCTAGTTGGTGGACATTGATCAATATGGTGGATGCCTGTTTCAATAGAGATAATGTATCACTATCACATGATGGTTCCTTTCTTTAAAATTACAATTTTAGGATGCTTTAATGAAAGCAAACTGCATACAGCTACTGGCACCTAATAACTTACCCAACTCAGGCAGCTAAAGAATGTTCAGGACTTGTCAGCACTAAGTGTTTGCCGACCAACTTCATGACATACCCTAGACCTACCTGGGCATTAACCTCAAAGGAAGATGCTCTGAGAACGGGGATTGCAATTCCATCCCTGAGCAAGGTCAAGGGTGTGACCTCTGCTTTCACCACCAGGAACAGACTGAAGATGGTCTTCTTGAGGGGTTACCTGCGGGTGCTTGGTTCACCCCAATTCTTGGGGTCTTGTGTCCATCCCCATCTCCAAGAGGCCACTGGACAAGACCATCAAGCCAAGACAAAAGGGTTAACCTGGACAAGTTCACTTCCATCTTTGTTTCCTCCTTGCAGTGCGTGTCAGTAGCTAACAAGTGTTAGCCCCAAGCCTCTCCACTATTCAGATATATTGTATTCAGTTCAGTGAGCTCCTGAATAATGCTGCCTCTCTCAAGCACAATCCATGTATTGGCTTCTCTTCCCTTTAGATCATCCAGGGGAGGCAACAATCTGAGTTCAAAATTCACATGGATCTACGCATGCCATCTTTCCTTCCTGGCCGAGCCAACCACCCACACCCCGCAGGTGCCAAGTTTCTGCTGAGCACACCATTTCATACCACATCGTAACCTAATGTCATGACCCAGGTTTAGGTTAACATTCTGATTTACATATTGTGGTCACCTTATTTCGGATTCTCTTACTTGTTTGACTACGTATAAAGCAAGAAAGTTTATGAGCTCAGATCTTAATTCTCCTGTTATAGGTCTTCCTATGCCTATACCTGGCAACTTTAAATTAAATGAGAAGTTCTCACTTCTTCATTTATCACTTAACAGTAACTCATAGCAATAAGTACCAATTCAAGGGGGAGGCCCTGATTTGCCTGTTCAAATCACCAAAGAACATAGCGTTTTTTCTTTTTAATTAAGGGGACAAAGGACAGCAAAAATAAACCATTACTTCACTGAACACATTTACCTGCAAGAAGTGCATTGTAGTTAATATTGGAAACCACATAAATACCTTCCATGGTTCAATGAATCTGCTATCTCCTCCACCACCTTCCCACCCTCAAGCTATTTTATATATCCTAGGACACATCAGTGACAAAGTAGACATTCTTCTGTTTTTCTTACCTAAAATAGTTGTTTGGTAGTTAATGTGTTTATGCTTTTCTTATTCTCTGTGCTTTCAAGCATCAAGAATTCAAATTTATTTCACTATAGAAACATGAACCAAAAGTACCAAAAGGTGAACATAACATGAATTAAGCTCAACAGGTAAATTTGCCTAATAGTTTCACAATTTCTTTTCCCCCGGTGTTACCATCTCACTGGCAACATTTAAGTGGGTGCAGACTAGAGCTCACTCAGGCAGATTTTTTTTTTTTTTACTTTAACCAGATATTATCTAACACATGAGAATCCAGAAAGTTCCCCCTGCACTATATCTCTAATGTTCACTGTATGTTCTAGTGTTCCAGTATATTGATCTTTACAAATTTTAGAGAAAACTTCCTGCTAAGTTAGGAAATTGTGCTTGTTACTCTGATTATCACAAATGTAACTCATTCAAGTCACACACATTTAACTGCTTCAAGCATAAGAAAATCATGGCAGTGGCTAGCGATATGTTCCTTTAAAAGTGTTTATAGTTGGACTTCATTTAATAATAACCAGTTGGAAAAAGACCACCAAGCTACTACCAAGAGATCTGAGACAATTTCTTCCTTTCTGATGTTAAAGAGTTGATTGCTATGGTTTGGCCACTCCATGAAAACACTGCTTACATCAACTCTCCAACTCCTTCCTCATCTACAGAATACATGGAAACTAAGGACATGTGTAAGAAATCCAGGGGATGGTATGACATCCTCAGCTATCCGTACATGCCCATAGCTCATCACAATATAAAACTGTCACCAGAAGTACACAAAGCTAAGGCGCTCTGTCCATGGAGGTCATAAATTTATACTCTCTTACAGGTTTTCAAGGTCTGAGGATTAGAGGTGACTTAGAAGTCACCCAAGTCAATGGTGGTAAAAACAAGACAGGAATGCTGTTCCCATGGAGGCCAGTTCCCATCTGCCTCCACCCTGCCGTATTCTCACACCTATGCCCTATACTCTGGTCTCTGCATAGGACCATCACCAAGATGAAAAACAGGGAGAAGGGAACATGCATGGTAAGTAGAGGTTTCACAATGTAGACACACAGGATGTTTCTACATTATCTTATAATTGCCTTCTTCCCAGTCTTCAAATCATATCTATTATTCAACAAGGTGTTTTCCTCAAATAGCTGTTTTTTGAAGACAATTAACTATACCCCTCTTTTTAGAAGGTGTGTACCTACGGCCATAGTAAGTTTTTAGGCTAGCCTCTTCCAAAATGATTTGACACAGATACAATAATTGGTCTTTTTAGACCAATTCTGTCTATAAAAAAGTGAGATCCCACCTTAGCCCTCTACTCAAATTCCTCCAGGAAAAAGTCCCATGCGGTGTTCTGTTCTCAAGAGGCAATTACCCCAGGGGAGGAGGTGGTAAAGGAAAACCAACTGTCTTTATTGCTTCTTTTTAATTGTTTAACTTTATTACTGTTGCACCATTTATACAATTACATATAATTTCAATGCATCCATTGTACATTTTTTTGTTTTTTTTTTTATTATTTTTATTATTTCCATTTTCCAATGAGTGGTGTGTTGGTGTCTGTGACACAGAATGGAAGAGAAGCTGCAACTGCAATGAACGCAGACTTTTTTTTTTCATTTCCACTGACCAATAAACAGAACTACAGGTGCACCCAACCACGGACATGCATTAACTCGTCATGAGAAATCTAGGGAGGCTAAGTAGGATGAGAGAATGTTTGTTTACTCCCAAAAATACCTGGGGAGGAAGAATGGAGTATTGGCATCGAGATACATGTGGACAGGCTAAGTGGGCTGTCTGAAAGTTGGCATTCATCCAGGACATTAAAAAAAATATCAAAATAAGAAAGGCTGTAACTGAAAAGGAGAACACAGAAAATACTGCTTTCGTGAAGATCTGATTGCCTTGGCACGGGCCCTGTGGGCAGAATCGAACACACCACTCCTTGCCCCCTTGCAGAAGACCAGGTGTTCAGATCTGAGTGGCGGAGTGCAGGTCGTAGCAGTTCAGGTACAAGGATGTACGGACTTTCAGACATTGAGCTCTCAAATCCAGGACTGATGGGTAGAGTTGACTGAAGGTATATTAGATATTTCCCCACAAAAATACTATTTGGATTCTCCCCACCCCCTCCCTCCCTTGATGGGACATCCTCTTTTTTTTTCCTTTTGCTTGGGCAATACATATCATGACTTCCAA
>NW_004567108.1:6645299-6646572 GCF_000260355.1 Condylura cristata | reverse complement strand
GGGCTCTGTCTCCTTCGCGGGCTCCGGCTTCCCCTCGGCCGCGCCCTCGGCCGCCTCGGGCTCGGCCTTCGGGGCTTCTTCCTTGGCCGCTGCCTGGTCTTTCTCGCCTTCCTTTTCTTCGGGCGGTTTGGTGGCCTCCGGGGCCGCCTTCTCCTGCTTCTCCCCCTTGGCCTCCTTCACTTCTGAGGTCTCGGTGGCCGCCTGGGTCTCGTTCTCCTTGGGGGTTCCCTCCTCTTCCGTCCCCGCGCCTTCGGCCTTCTTGTCTTTGTCCTTGGCCTTCTCGTCATTCACATTGTACCCCTTCTTCTTCTTGCTCAGCTTGCCTCCCATCTTGGAGTTCTGTAAGGGCGCAAAACAAGACAAAACACAAAGAGTGACTTGTTGTTCCAGACTGAAGGTGTGTGTGAATATGAATTCATTCCCGTTTCAGGTAATCCCAACCGGTTGTTGGGGGGGGGGAGGCTTTCTGGGGGAGAATCAGGACAGGAAGGGGAGACTTCGGAAATGGTTTAGTGCCCGTATGAAAGGGGCCCCAAGAAGTCTGCAAGGCACTCTCCCAGGATGGAAGAAGCCAGCTTTCTACTTGGCAAAAATGATGCTCAGCAGACAGGGAATTGTGAGAAATTTCTGTTGCTTTTAAACCACTCAGTCTGTGGTAATTTGTTACGGCGTCTCCAATGGTGGACGACACTTGCTAAAGTTTTCCATTTACAAAGTAAAGATTTCAGTGGTTAACATGGTAAATTTATACATCTATCTTGCCACACACACACACACACACACAAAGTGAATCATTACAAGAATGTAAAGAGCTCTACTACAGAAGGTCTAATTACAAATTCAGGAAATAAAGTGAGATCAGATAGCCAAGGACTACAGAATAACTTATTAAGCTTACAGGGGTGGAGTAGTTTATCTTTGTTATCTGCCTTTCAAGGTGCAACTCGAAACACCAAGTATCGAACAATTGTGGACAAAATGGCAGTGGCAGCCATTTTAGATCTATAGTACAACTAGTTAAAACATTCATAATTTTTAAATGTTTTCCTGAGCTGTAGCTGAGCACAAACCATGCATTTTACAAGGAAAAAAAAATCTCCAACTCCTTTCAGCCTCTGTTATTTCACCTGTGAGCCCTCCTGATCATTGGTTAGGGTCTGCCCCTGACAGAATGGAAAGCACTCCTTGATCATGCTTTTTAAAACGTCATCCATTCACAACAGAAACTGGTGTTCACTACAGGACATTAAAAAAAAAATATCAAAATAAGAAA
>NW_004567108.1:6639240-6644793 GCF_000260355.1 Condylura cristata | reverse complement strand
GCGGGTTAAAGCACAACACTAAGAAGCTAAAGCCACTTCAGCATGAGTTCATCCCCGCCCTGGAGGTGGATCCACATGGCAAGACAGACCTCTCCTGACTGGCCCACTGCTCCAGTCAGCTGTGTCAATCTGCCTGTTCTGCTCCCCACTGTCTCTGGTGAATCCTCTCACTGGCCCTGCACCTCTGGCCTCTACCCCAGTTCTGTATGCATAAATAAATAAATCTTTTTTTTTTTAAAGTGTGTTTTGATCATGATTCGCTTCAGTCATCCAATGGACTCTATATTTTTACTTAATTTTTGGCTCTCTCTCCCTCAGAAGTGGTAGAAATTCATTTAATCAAAATGCAATGAAATATACTTTTAAATGTAATAAGTGAAAATAAACTGCCCATTCTTTTAAATTATAGTTCATAGTTTTCTTTGAATTTTTAGTCAGGGTGCACTATGGTCTATATCAAATATAATTTCAGCTATGATATTTCGAGATACACTTTAGTACATCAATTCAAAGCCAAGAAATAGAAAATCTGACAAGTCTGGCTTTCAGCTCTCCCCTCAAATGTATAATAGAAACCTACATACCAACTCAGAAATTACAGAACAGAAGACAGAGTGTAAATGAGCTTCAGTCTCCGCCATGAGCATGGCCCTGGAGAGAACTTTTGGACACTAGCAGCATAAAATTCTGTATCACTACCTCCAGAGACTTAACGTCCTGTTGGCTTACAAACTCAAAATCTAAGTTACTAAAATTGGTTTTCTGAGACACAGTTAGGAACCACTTTCTATTCTTTGTTTGAAGCCCAGCTGCAATTCATTTCTGGGTAGAAAACGACTGTCTATAATCAGGATGTAAGAAAATGTCTCCACTCCTGTTTATCATTCAAACAATGAACAAACAACCCTACTTTGGTGATTTTACTTGCATTAATGAGGTATCACAGGGAAGTTCATAGAATCTCCTAGCACCCTGGCAGAGCAAGGTAGTGATTATTTCCCCAGACGGTATGTATACATATGCTTAGGGATAAATTCAAGTTACAATTTAGAATCTATTAACCGAGTGCTGGGCACAGTCTTGATTCCAAAGACATTACTGCATTATTTCATTTGATCTCAACAGTTCCACAAGATAGTATACCATTAACCTTCTTTTACCACAAGGAAATTCTAACTAGCTGAATTCATGGAGCACTGCTTTAAGTACAAGGCTAACTCCAACAAATTAGGTGAGGCAGGATGGTAAAGCTACAAGGTCACAGGAATCCTTAAAAAGCTGGCACCTGGGCCCTCCCTGATAGCGCAATGGGTTAAAGTGCAGCCCTATGAAGCTGGGTTAAAGCACAGCACTATGAAGCTCTCAGAAGCCATTGCTGCACAAGTTCAATTCCTGGCCAGAGAGGTGACCCACATGGTGTGGCGGAACTCTCTAGACCCACCCACTGCCCCCCTCAGCAGTGTATTTGAGTACATCTGCCTGTTCTGCTCCCTGCTCTGTCTCTAGTGAATCCTCTCACCCACCACACCTCTGGCCTGTACCTCAATTCTGTAAGCATAAATAAATAAAATCTTAAAAAAAAAAAGCTGGCACCCAGGCACAGCTTCCTTCCCAGCCCGGGGTGAACTGGAGCTCTAGAGGCTGGCAGGATATGAACAAAGTTCACTCTTTCAAGTACCCTGTAGAGAGCCTCTAAAAGTTTCATTCCCCTTTTCTAGTGGAGCTTTGTATCAACAGCTTTGGAAATGAGAGAGATGGGTATTATTATAATTATTTTCATTTTGATTACACCTGAGTTTGAAAGAAATCATTTGACATAGAAAGTTGGGATTTCCATATTTAAAAAAAAAACACAAAAACAAAACGCAGTTTAAAAAAATACAACACCTGGTAATCTATCCTGGAAGTCACTCAAACTCAAACCTAAGCAACAGTGATGGTGTTAAGCCCACTTCTGCACTTCACATTTGAAATATGCACTAGCCACTGAGAGACTAGGAAGAAAAGTCAGACCCTTGGGGATGCACTGAACAATTGTGCAGAAACAATAACCAGATGCTAAAGTTTGATCTCTTAAATACACCACCTCCACGGAAAGCAAAACTTTAAAATTACAAGAGCCTCCTGGTGGTGCAGAGGTTACGTCTCAGCACTGTGAAGCTGTCCGCAGCCACTGCAGCATGAGTTCGATCCCCGGCCAGAGAGTGTTCCACACAGTGCAGAGGCCTCTCCTGTCTCCCCGCTGCTCCTCAGCAGTGTGTTTCAGTGATTTGCCTGTTCTGCTCTCCACTCTGTCTCTGGTGAATCCTGTCACCCCCCTGCACCTCTGGCCTGCACCCCAGTTCTTGTACGCATAAATAAATTCTAAAAAATAAAATGAAATTACAATAGAATTCTGAATCACAAGAGCTATACTGGACTTCCAGCTTAAAAATGACATAGAAAATGACTTGACAATCAACCGCAGCAGAAAAGCAAACTTCGTGTGGAAGATTATGGACAAGAATTGTTTCAGACAGTATTTTAAAATGTCATAAAAGTCAACAAGAAAGTTTTAGCATTTGTGTTATAAGCTTGTGCTTCTTAGCTGGTTATATATATGGGAAAGAGCTTTTAAAGGTACCTGTTGTCATCCTCTGCTAATATTAAAATTAGCCTGTATCTTGATTTGATTGTATTATGAACTGAATATTCTCGATGTTACCTGAGTCTCTTTTATTAATAGTCTTATATCATGAACTCAATTTCCAGACAGAAATCAAAATTACAGACTAGTTATCAAATCCACCTCCTCTCAATTCCAGCTGGAACTGGAGCAGAATATCAGTTCATCTTCCCACTACCTCATCTTCACTTTGTCCAAAGAAACGAGGGAAAATTCCATGTCAGTGATCAGAATGACTAGCTTCCAGTTTACTGCTTCACATTGTGCATGTGAGACACAAATTTGATCTACATCTTACCTCAGCTAAAATGCAAAACAGGATATTTGAGGGAAGCCCACTAACTTCCACTGATGAGCTTTCTTCCTCTCCAAGCAACTTAGTTTGATATTGTAAAAGTATTAAATACAGTGTTTCTGAATCGCACACAGCACCTTGTAACCTCTTCCCCATTGGATACAACCAAGTCTCTACCTAGTAATCCCAGTTGGCTAGACATAAATATTCCAGAAGATAATGGTTAAATGGAATTTGGGGAATATTCCACAAATACATTGCTTTTTGGCAAGGCAGGGAAAGAACATTTCTAGCAGAGTTAGTTAATCAAAACAAGCTGAGCCGGGAAGTAGACAAACAGGAAAACTCCGCGAAAGGTGAGAGCAGGGAGCAGTAGCAGTTAGTTCTTGTTGGATTTCACCTGTCAGGGGGCCCAGACAGGTATCCACCCTGTAATAATGCACAACCCGTCCCCCAGGACTGATGGCATAGGATGTTGCCAGTTAACACCACGTTCATGCCAGGCACTATTTCCTTTGTTTATTGGCAGCACTTTTCCTAATATATGAAAGTGTGCATTAAAAATAAATAAATAAAAAGATTTATTTATTTATGCATACAGAGGTACAGGCCAGAGGTACAGGGGCAGTGAGAGAATTTGCCAGAGACAGAGTGGGGAGCAGAAAAGGCAGATCGATGAAGTCCACTGCTGAGGGGAGCAGCAAGCGAGACAGCAGAGGTCTGCCGTGCCTTGTGGGTCACCTCCGGGGCGGGGATCGAACTTGCACTGAAGCGGCAGCAGCCAGCTTGCAGTGCTGCGTCCTAACCCGATGCGCCTCCAGGGAAGGTTGAAAGTGTGTTTTATGAACATTCACAAAACTTTGCAAAGTGTGTTTCTCAGAAGTCTTCAAGCCTCAAAAGGCCTGTAGAACAAGTTCTTAGCTGGACAGGTTTAGCAAGGGACAATAAAGTAATAAATGGTTTGGAAATTAGGTTTTAATTCTTTCTCCAAAGAAAATATTTAGATGATCCTGTTGAGTCTTGGAGTTGGCAAGTGTTGTGTTTCTTATAAAAGCAAATCCTGTTTACAAGCTATTGTTCAACTATGAAATTGAATATGAGGAGGAAAACGTGAGCTGACCTGTTGCCACTAGAGCAAACCCAATAAACTTAATTGACTCTTACTATGGGGAACTTAAAATTTTATATAAAGTTTCCTTGGGGGCATCCGGGGCAAGAATAATTTGTTGTAATCAAAATAGTCTGGGAGGCAGAGATTCCCTGGACAAAACTGCATTCATTGTCCCTTTTACTGTAGGAAGCCTATCAGAGGTCAAGACGTTCCTCAAATGACCGAAGTTGTGTTTATTTCATGTCCGCATCACACACCAGGCCAAATCTCCTCTGCAAACACTAAATTAGCACAGAATTTCACTAACAATCACAGTTCTTGCAAACTATACCATGATTTGCTTGGTGTCAGGAAGAACTCATTCAGAATGTTCCAAGTATGCACTTAAAATCTGTTCTGAAAATAAACCAATCGATCGCTATCACCTACTGCATTTTATTTTACTTCAATGATGGTGGATGGCAAATAACCGAAGTGGCATTTAGGGGAAAAAAATTTAATCGATTAGAGACACCCCCTTGGGTATCTTATTTTCTAATATTAAAACAAAAATTATTTAAAGGTCATTCTCTTTCTGAAAAATAATTTGATAGCACATATACGTTTATATATTTTTTGCTGTCGATACCCGCATACTTTATGATTCTTATGAACTAAACAATCATGTTATTTGTGAGGGGAAAAAGGTGATGTGACCAACATTATGATCTGAATATGTGTGTTCCCTCAAATTCTCACATTGAAATCTCCCCTCCTCCAGCCCAAAGTGACATAAGGCAGTGGAGTTTTCAGGATGACTGGGTTATGAGGGCAAACTTCATGAATGGGCTAGAGAGCCCTGATAAGAAACTCCAAAGAGAGAGCCCCCAAGTTCCACCATGTGAGGAGACAGCGAGAAACTGGCAGTCTGCACCTGTGGAGATTGCCTTTGGACCACACAGGGACGCCGATAGGCAGACAACAATCAGGGAAGTTCTATGCTCCTGCTAATGATTATCATAAAGACTCACACCATCTTGCACCCCGAAGATTAAATTGATTTGGTTTATTGGGATGACCAAGTATCATTGTACATGATTTCAGCATATGTGAAGTTTATTAAAAATTAGGATAAAAATTTGTAAAACAGCATGCAAATATTCATTGAAAAATATCTATTTTAAATATTGTCAATGCTACCTAGGAATGCTTCAGAATAATGTTCCAGCCCTGTAAGTAATGAACGAGTAGGGACAGACCTGAACACTGAACTGTAAACATCTCAGGTGAAGATATAACTTTCAGAAAATTAAGCTTCCTTAGCTTTGTTCATGCAGATTTATTTCGTATTATTCTGTCTACACAATAAGCTCTCAGTTGTTTCCCCTTTACTACTTTTGATGGGCATCTAACCAACCACGGGTGGTGATGCTGCTTGGGAAGACTTGCCCAATGGCCAAACATCCTGAGAATGGCACTTCCGCACAACAGCCAACTGCTCAC
>NW_004567108.1:6632793-6639000 GCF_000260355.1 Condylura cristata | reverse complement strand
TGTAAAAGTTTTGTGTTGCGCAACCTCAGACAACTTAGGTCATCTGTTTCCTGTTTCCATAAAAAGCACTTACATTCTTGCCACCACCGTCTCTACCACGTCATCCAGAATTGGTTCATACTGTGGACCATGTTACTCTACCAGGAACACAAGTCAGAGCTAATGGAAGACTAGACTTCTTTCTAGAGCAGACTGTGCTTAGAATGCCAGCACTGACCGATGAGTCACGAGACGTGTGTTTGACACACTTTCACCCACATGCCACTGGTGAGAAAAACCATCCTGGTAGGTACTGGAGTCACTTCTCAGTAAAGGCTAGAAGTCTCACATTCCTAACACTGAGGTGCCTTAGTGCCCACACTTGCCAAGGGATATTTTAAGTATTGATAGACAGGGTGACTTGGTTTATACCTAGCTTAACCTTCTCAGGGGGAAAAAAAAAGGTCAAGGATATTGAATTTTATGAAATACATCCAATTCCTGAGATGGAATAAATATTCAGACAGCCCAGAACTACAAAAAAAAGTTCTTCATCTTGATCAAGCTAAAGGTTTTTGCTGCAGATATTCTATATTCCTTTCTTTCGACAAGTCTGAAGACAAGTAGCAGCAACCCTACCCTTTTGAGTCCAGAAATACGGCATATTTCTTCTAAAAAGATAAATTCAAAGTGTTCATAAAGACCCATGACATTCTGTGGATTCTTTTATATATTCAGAACCTGGTTAAATAGCTTTTATCTAAGGAATCTGTTGAATCGCTTCTTTTCAGAGTCAAAGGATAATTCATTTCTACTTCCCTTATGATGAAAGAGCTACACAAACTAAAATGAGGACACATCATCTTTACAGGGATATTGCAACCTTGTAGAAGATTTTTGTTTGGAGCTTATTAGTTGAGAAAAGCATTCCAAACCAATGATAGGCCAGTTAAAATACCAACAGTTCTGCTTTGAGGAGCATCAGCACAAGGTCATGGTGACTGTAAATACAGAAAGGATAAAGATTCATTCACTACCTTCACATAAAGGAGAGGAAGAGCAAGAGAGGAAGAAAACAAGAACAGCAGTCCAGAGAGAAAATCTACATTTTGAATTAACAAACCTCTGAAAGTCTACTCCACTGGATCCAATCTTCCTCATTTTGAACATGTGGAGATCTAAGCCAAATTTTCTATCGCTCTCTTTTTTTAAAGTTTTATTTTTGTTTATACATACAGAACTGGGGTACAGGCCAGAGGTGCAGGGGTGGTGAGAGGATTCATCAAAGACAGAGTGGGGAGCAGAACAGGCCGTCTGATGCAGTACACTGCTGAGGGGAGCAGCGGGGAGATAGGAGAAATCTGCTGCGCCATGTGGGTCACCTCCGGGGCCAAGTCAAACTCACACTGAGGCAGCAGCTGTGGCCAGCTTGCAGTGCTGCATCCTAACCTGTTGCACCACCAGGGAGAGCCCAGTTTTCTATCTCTTAAGCTCCTCCAGCAGAACCCTTCAGACACACTTAGGAATCAAAATGCCTAACAGTACAGAACTCAAACCTTCGCTCTATCCTGATGATAAAGCAATGGGATCACACCCCAGTGCTAAGAAAGGTGTTGTGTCTGGTGCACACCAACTTCTTTAGTGAGAAACGGCACTGAGCTGCTTTGGTCCTCACTTCAGAAGAGAGTTCTGCCCCTTCCAGTGACAGGCTTTCAAATCCCAAGACTGCCACTAAATGAAAACACGTGAGCCAACTGGTCTGGTTACGCTTGCCTTTGAATCCATCAGAACAACTGTTAGTGCTTTAAGACACAGCCCTACCCACAGGATTGAATGTAACCAATATTCCAGCAATGATGGAAGTTGTTCTATGACTTTCCAATAAAATATGATGTTTCTGAAAGGTATTATTTATGTTACCCTTTTTGGGTCCTTTAAATAAAACACTTATTAAGTAGTCTCAGTGGGTGTAGGTAAAAGATCAAAGGAGAAAAATGTTGGATCAAAGGGAATTTTGAATAGAATAACAGCACATTCATCACCAACTTGTAGATTTCTGATTTAAATACGAGCATAACAGGCTTCCTAGAAGAACCCCTTCAGGGACCTAGCTCATCCAAGCAGCTTTCAAGCACCCTTCTACATCTTGGTGGTAAGCAAAATTACTGATGATTAAGTGTTAGTGTTTATCTCAGCCCTCTCACTGAATTATAGATGCTTTGATAGGTAGATGATCACCTTTGTAACTGTTGGATCTTCACTCTGGTAGCACTTCATTGGTTCAATCCATTCCTTAGCACTGCCCCATGCTGATGAAGAAATGAATGGAGGAAACTGCAAGCCCCAACGATAGCACTTCAGAAAATCCAACCTTGCGTCACGGTCCCCAGGCATTCACTTTCCCAAACTATGGGGATGACACACACTGAATTCCTCCTCCAATTACTACATATTCCATAGCACCTCCAGTTCCACTTCTCATTAGCGCATTTACTTTTTCTCACTCCATCAATGAGCAACATGAGGCCGTGACAATGAAAATCATTGGCATACACTAACTGGCACACAAAACAAAGCCAAAAAATAACATGTAGATTTTCTCCATAGGATCTGAAAGTTATTATACGCCTCCACATGTCTCCGTCTTCTGTGTCTGCACTAATAATATCTAGGCACTTCCTACTTAGGACAGCTTGAATCATACAAAGGTCCCATCTATTGCCAAGTTTCTATTTTGAAAATACAAATTAGGGTTAATGAACCACTTCCTCAAAAACAAGGAGAACAGAGCAAAACCAACATGAATGTGTGTGCGTCAGAGACAAGAGTGTCCCTTCTGATCTGATTGTTTCTGCATGATGTGATCACGACAACAGTCTCCTTCTGATTCTATTTCCACCTTCTAATCAGAAGAAAATATATTTGCCTCAAATGATGTTGAGAAAGTTAAATGGGTAGGCTGCAGCATGTGTTCTGTGTGTGCTTGAACAAGCAATTGTCACTACAGATCCAGGGCCGGGGTGGGGGGCAGGGTGTCACAGGTTTCTATACAAGGCAACCTGTCATTAATTTTGAAGGTAATCTATAAAGCTAGAACTGACTCGTAGTTGCATCTGCAAACATACTTATTACCAGACTAACTGGGTTTATAATTGTTCGGGTAGAAAGAATCCAAGTTAGCTTAAGCAAATGTTGAGAAAAGAGAAAGGAAAAATTTTACCTTAAGTGATTTGCCAAGAATGAAACAAAAATTAACAAGGTGTTTTTCAATAAGCATGGAGAAAAAAACCCTCAAGTACTAAGCTATGTCCAACATTTTATATTTTCAACAAATGACTGACCCTTTTCTTTTAAATGGTCAAATTTTATTCTGAAGAGGACAATGAAATAAAGATAATGTAGCCTATGTGTATTTTTGGTATTTCTCCTAGGTTGTGCTATATCACAATAATTTGCTATCAGGTTGTAACAACGCCTAGTGGTACTTTCCGTGGTTGGAGTTACGGCTGTTGGTGTCTGATTCAGCATCTCTCAGGAACTGTAAAATCACCAACACTTACGTGGTGGCAGTGTCCTCTGGGAGAGGACACCATGGTTAAGAATTGTCAACTCATGTCTAAGTTTTAAGACAAACCTATTAAATATCATGAGTAAAATTTTAGAACACATCTTTTAAAACAATGTATTGCCATTACAATAAAACTTTTGGCATTGTAAAATTGTACTATAAAAATGTGTGCAAGAAATATTTGAGGGAAAAGTACACGCGTGTGCACACACACACACAAACTCCTTCATCCCAGTTCTCGTGAATGGGTGATTAAGATGAGTTGGATATACAAAAGTCAGAAAACTCTCCAGTACATAAGAAACTCAATCAATGACCCCTCCTCTCCCATTATTCTGAAATAAATCCCAGGTAGCCCAATGAAAGCATCCTCAAGCATCCTTGAGGATTGGTCCTCAAAAATTCAACTTGCAGAGTGGCTTCAACAACTTCAAGATTGTCTACATTCAGAACTATTCTAGAAAAATAGCAGAGATCTTAGTGGGAAAAGTCTTCTTTGAAGTGGGTATGGCCTACTGTAACCCAGCAGGAGGGATGAGATACAAATACAATTAAAATAAGTGGTTTGGAAAGTGAAAAGCAATCATTTCTCCAGAAATAAGACCTGAGTTCGAGTCAGGAGATCAAGAAACATTTATAGAGAAGGTGGAGCTTCAGAGAGTCAAAATATCAAAGGTACTGGGTACATACATTATTTGATCTTTCCTATATTATCTGTTTCATGAGCCCTATGTGGAAATGATCATTATTATCTCCACTCTACTGTGAGGAAATTAAGGCATGCTACAGGCAAATAACTCACCCAAGGTCACATAACTAGTAGTCTGAAGATGTATAAACCCTGACATTCTGGATGTCAATTGAGGTCTCTTGACCATCATGATCAACTAACTGCCTTAGATGAAGGCTAAGCTAGCTACAGATGAAGATGGGAGGCAGAAATTATTATGAGAACAACAGTAAGTAGTCGAGATGATAAGAGAAGTCTACTCATGTTTAGGAGCCAGAGGAGGGCTTATTTACCTGGAGTGAGGGATGTTAGAACCTTCTGGAAAGGTTGCATAATAGGGAGCATGTCTACACTTAGCTGGCTAGAAGCAACAAAAATGACAATAAAAAAACACAGCTCTTAAAGGAGCTAAAAGGAAAGAAGTCTCAGGAATCAAGAGAGGATTTTAGGAAGCTGCAAAATGGTTAAGAAATATAAGAACAAAAATTTTGCAACATGATCTGTGATGGGTATAGTCCTTTACTGACCTGGAGTGACTCAGGCAGAAAAGTGAAGAAATGTGCCTGTTCTGAAGAGCCCACCCAGAGAGCTTCCTGAAAGGATTTCTGCTATGGTTGACATCTAACAGTGTTGACAAATGAAGACAAATGTCAAGGCAAGAACTTGCTATTCTGTCAAGATTGAGTATGTTTATAAGGACTTGGAAGAAATGAAAATATAAATGAGAAGATGGGATAAAATGATGAATACTGATATTAAAGTGGAAATAGAGCAGCATTCCATAAGACTCAGAAAGGTCAAGACTGAGTAAGAGGACACTAACTCTACAGGTGAGAGAGAGACAGACAAGAGGTGCGCTCCAAATTCTGTGGTTTCTCTGGAATCATTGATTACTCAGGATCAATTCAGAATTATTCCAGGTCAAAGACTGCGTAAGATGTCGTTATAGTAAATACCAGGTTTCTGAGAAAGTCCTTTTATCTTTCAGTACTTTAGATTTGCATCCGTCCTGTCGCTCAGCTTCTCAGTTTCTTTCTTATCACCATGCTTGGAATTTCTCAGATACTAGAAGAGCAGACATATCATCAACCAAAAACTTGAAGAGGCCTTTTTTTTTTTTTTAAGATGTATTTATTTATTCATACAGAACTGGGGTACAGGCAGAGATGCAGAGGGTGAGAGGATTCACCAGGTACAGAGTGGGGAGCAGAACAGGCAGATCGACAAAGCACACTGCTGAGGGGAGCAGCAAGCGGGTCAGGGCAGGTCTGCCTCGCCATGTGGATCTCCTTCTGGGCAGGCAGGGATCGAACTTATGCCTAGATGGCTTCAGCTTCTTAGTGCTCAGGGAGGGCCTGAAGAGGCCTTATTACTACACAATTTGACATGCAAAGGAGAAGCGCACAGATTCGCCACTTTGTATGTACCACGCAGTGGGTGTGAAGGTGAGTATTCTCCATGTGCATCCTCCTTGAGATTGCCTTTACTTCTCTTGTTCTCTTCCTATTTATGCAAACTTGTCTTTGTCTTTAGATGAATCCCACACTTCTGTTATTTATCTTTGTCATCATTGTTTGACCCTTTAACATTCCACTGTACTGTGTCGGAAGTTTGAGCAGTAAGACAAGAAAAGTGACTTAAAGCCTTTCTCAGATGTATTCAACATTTATCTGATGCCTTAGAACAAAAGCTTTCTTTTATGGTTAATGCACAATGGGTCCCTACAGACTCCACATACACTCAAACATACAATTTTCCAATTATAAACTTGTAAAATGAAAAATGCAATCATGACTAGAAATTGAGTCACAAAAACTCAGTTTCACTCGACAGCTGAAATAGGTACGGTAAATTATTGCTAAAGTTTTATTCCTTCTACGACAAAGCCAAGTTGCAAGGGATGCAGATGATGGAAAACTCTAAGGCATAA